>NC_142600.1:31181874-31353847 GCF_041222555.1 Hakea prostrata
CACCGTACCCCACTCCCACCTATCAGCCCCGGAGTGTTGGGCCGAGTCCCGTCTTTGCTCATGTAGGCCAAGATGGCGGACTAGTGGGACCCGACCTACAGGAGTTGTTCAGCCTTCTCTACCTGGAATGGTACACCCCATGCCTGCATTTCAGAGACCTCTAGTGGCAGCTACCTCTGTTGGACCGAAGGATAATGTTTGCTTCTTTTGCAAACAGCCCGGCCATTTTGCCCGCCTCTGCCCCAAGAAGTCTGTTCAGCCCGGTGCTCCCGTTCGTAAGAGTGTCCCCGCCCCCCGCCGCCGGCGAGTCTTCAAGATATCCGGTACCGACCAAGAAGCTTGTCATGATGTTGTTACAGGTACATTGTTAGTCGCTTCTTTACCAAGCATTTGTATTGTTTGATACGGGTGCATCTCATTCATTCATTTCATCTACTTTTGCTGTGAAGACTAACCTAACACCCAAATGTTTGTCTAGTTATTTATCAATTTGTACCCCTGTTGGGTCTGCTATTAAACTAGATAAAGTGTTAGAGGAATGTCCTGTTTGTGTTTGTGGTTTGTACTTGAAGGCAAGGTTGGTGTTGTTCGATATGAGAGATTTCGACGTGATCTTGGGAATTGATTGGTTGACATCCTACAACGCTGTGATCTTGTGCTCTTCAAAGAAGATCCAATTCCGATTGGAGGGGAATTCAGTTTTGGAGTTCCAAGGAAGGAAGGGAAGAGTGAGCAAGAAGACTTTGACCGCTTTAATGCAAGTCCACTCCCTAGTGGAAGATGTTTCATCTGGAAGCAAGGTTAAGGAAAAGAGGAGACCTGAAAATGTCAGTGTAGTTTGTAACTTCACTGATGTGTTTCCAAACGATTTATCAGGACTACCCCCTGATAGAGAGGTTGAGTTTTCCATAGACTTAACTCCTGGAGCATCTCCGGTGTCTAAAGCTCCTTACAGGATGGTGCCTACCGAGCTAGAGGAGTTGCAAGCTCAGCTGAATGAACTCCTGGATAGAGGTTTTGTGCAGCCAAGTGTGTCACCCTGGGGAGCTCAGGTCTTGTTCGTTAAGAAGAAAGATGGTAGTATGCGCCTATGCATTGACTACAGAGAGTTGAACAAGTTAACGATCAAGAACAGATACCCGTTGCCTCGGATTGATGACCTGTTTGACCAGTTGAAGGGCGCGTCTGTTTTCTCGAAGATTGACTTAAGATCAGGGTATCACCAGTTGAAAGTGAAGTCAAGTGATATCTTTAAGACGGCGTTCCGAACAAGGTATGGACACTATGAATTCAAAGTTATGCCTTTTGGCTTAACAAATGCCCCTGCCGTGTTCATGGACCTCATGAACCGGGTATTTCATGATGTGCTCGATAAGTTTGTGATCGTATTCATTGATGTCATCTTGATTTACTCGAAGAATGAAGAAGAGCATGCGGGACATCTGAACTTCACTTTGCAAAGGTTGAGAGAAAAGAAACTCTATGCTAAGTTTGGCAAGTGTGACTTTTGGCTCTCAAGGGTAGTGTTTCTTGGCCATGTTGTTTCAGCCGAAGGTATTCATGTCGACCCGGAAAAAGTGCAAACCGTTACCGATTGGGAAAGACCGAAGACCGTGACTGAGATAAGAAGTTTCCTTGGATTGGCAGGATACTATCGGAGATTTATCGAGAATTTTTCTAGGTTGGCTGCCCCTATGACTAAGCTAACTAGAAAGGAAGAGAAGTTCGTTTGGACCGAGTCTTGCGAGAGGAATTTTGAGGAGCTGAAGGTTAGATTGACAAGCGCCTCGGTTTTGATTATACCTGATAGTTCCAGTGGGTTGACAGTCTACACCGATGCTTCCATGATCGGATTGGGTTGCGTGTTGATGCAACACGACAAAGTTGTGGCTTATGCTTCTCGGCAATTGAAAGACTATGAGCGGAATTATCCCACTCACGACTTAGAGCTTGCCGCCGTTGTTTTTGCTTTAAAGATTTGGAGACATTACCTATACGGTGAGAAGATCGCTATCTTCACAGATCATAAGAGTTTGAAATACTTCTTCACCCAGAAAGAGCTGAATATGAGACAAAGAAGATGGCTGGAGTTGGTTTCTGACTATGATTGTGACATCCAATATCACCCAGGTAAAGCAAATGTAGTTGCGGATGCTCTTAGTAGGAAGAGTCAGAAGAAAGATTTGAATTTGTGTGCTTTGAGTCGACCTTTGTTGCTGTCAATGGAAAGGTTTGGCTTAGAAGTGGTTCCTGAGGGTTCGGATTGTATTCTTTTTGCCATGACGGCAAGATCCACCCTTAGAGACCGGATCGTCGCTTTGCAAAGTTCTGACCCTGAACTGAGAGAGAAGATTGGGAAGGTTGCCACGAATTCAGAGATGGACCCTGCTTTTAGTACATCTTTAGATGGTGCCTTATTGTTTAGAGGTAGACTCTGTGTGCCTGCTGTTGATGAAATCAAGAAGGAAATATTGAAAGGAGCACACCAGTTGATCTTTACAATACACCCTGGGGGTACCAAAATGTATAAAGACTTAAGGGAACATTTTTGGTGGAATAGCTTGAAAGCGGATGTGGAAGACTTTGTTGCCAAGTGCGAGACTTGTCAGCGTGTTAAAGCCGTTCGCCAACCTCCGTCCGGATTGCTTCAGCCCCTTCCCGTTCCTAGTTGGAAGTGGGAAGATATATCCATGGACTTCGTGACTAGCTTGCCGCGGACAAGTAAAGGAAATGACACTCTGTGGGTGGTTGTAGATAGGTTGACTAAATCAGCCCATTTCATACCTATGAAGATCACCTACACTTTGGAAAAGCTAGCTACACTCTATGTGGACAACGTGGTTCGTCTACACGGTGTGCCGGTGAGTATTGTGTCTGACCGTGATCCTAGGTTCACCTCAAGGTTTTGGAATGGATTGCGAAAGCCACAGGGAACCCAATTAAACCTGAGTACAGCTCATCATCCCCAGTCTGATGGACAATCTGAGCGGACGATTCAAATTTTAGAAGATATGCTTAAATCTTGTGTGGTGGACATGGGTGGAAATTGGGATGAACACTTAGCTTTAGTGGAGTTTGCCTATAACAACAGTTATCAATCAACAATAGGCATGGCTCCTTTTAAAGCTTTGTACGGTAACACTTGTAGAACGCCTTTGTATTGGACTGAGACAGGTGAAAGAAAAGTCTTAGGCCCGGAAATGATTGAAGCTACAAGTGCTATGGTCGACATGATTAGAGAAAGGATTAAGTCTGCTCAGTCAAGATAGAAATCCTATGCAGACAAGAGAAGGATCGATCTGGAGTTTCCTATTGGAGAGAAAGTTTTCCTTAAAGTATCACCTATGAAAGGTGTGATGAGATTCAATGTGAGAGGAAAGCTTAGCCCCCGCTTCATCGGAACTTTTGAAATCTTGGAAAGGGTTGGACCTGTTGCTTATCGCTTGGCCTTGCCTCCATCTCTTGCTGGAGTTCACAATGTGTTCCATGTTTCGATGCTTCGGAAGTACATAGAGAACCCGGAACACATACTACAGCAAGCACCCGAAGGACTTAGTGCTGATCTTTCTTACGATGAAGGACCAGCTGAAATCCTAGATAAAAAGGACAAGTAGTTGCGGAATTGCACCATCCCTTTGGTGAAGATTCGGTGGAAGAACCATACCCCGGAAGAAGCTTCATGGGAAAAGGAAGAAGAAATGAAGGAGAAGTTTCCTCATCTTTTTGGGAGCACAGGTACGCTTTCAATTTCGAGGACGAAATTCTTTTAAGGGGGGAAGAATGTAAAATCCAGCTTTTACCTAACCTTGACCCGACCCGGTCATTGTTATGTTTGTAGGTCCAAAGACCCGAAGTGGTGGTAGGAGGGACTTATGGGCCCTACTGGTTGATGACATAATGTCGGGATTCCAGTTTATGGACATTGATGATGCTGCTCCTTCCTTGAGCACATTACCAGTGCTAAGTTAGAATCTGCGCACTGATGAAGAGCGAGACAGTTGAAATAGCAAACGGACTCCTGTGCATAATCCGAAGGTACTCCCTGAAACTAGACCTCTTGAGTGAACTGTAGGAGAAAACCCCATGCAATTTGACCTTGTATAGCCCTCCAAGTCCGCACCTAAAGTTGCTGAACTATTCTGTAAAAATTCTGCAGAGATTGTTTTGGTCGATACTATTGGTCGATACCATCGACCAAAGGTATCGACCAACAAGTCTGCTGAGCCCAGATTTAATGATTCTTGGAATATTCTTTTCTATTTATTTATTCCTCGAGACTGGAGCCCTATTCTCGCGTTTTTTAACATCTGGGAACGTGAGAGAGCCTCCCAAGAACTCCTCCTTGGTAGTGGTGAAGCATCTTCTTCATCAATCATTGCCAACCACTCATTCCTACTTTCTTGTTCCACTTTAAAGGTATGACTCTCTCTCTCCTAATCACTTTCTCACTCATCTTTTCTCTATTTTACTGTTGGGACCATGGCCAAGGTGCTGCAACCTTGCATACACCTTGCCATGAACCTTCTAAACCCCATACAATGATGTTTTCACCGACATGACTATGATTGATTCACCTCATGATCATTGACTACACATTTCCATGATTTATTGCTTACCAACTTGCTTTATTTACCAAAACTGAGATGAAGCTCATGATTAACCTAATCTATACCTTGCATATGTGCTCCATGTTACTTCTAAACGATTCCCTACCTAATCCCCCATGTTTTCCCCTAATTTGCATTGAGATATAGCCAATGCCATGATCTACAACTCTTAACCTTAATATGTCAATTTGGGGATTTCCAAATGGACCATTGGATTATGAAAGTTTCTTTATAATTAGTGTCCCCATGTTGTGCTTAGACTATCCTCCAAGTTTCATGTCGATCCGAGACCCGGAAGACCAAATTTGGGCAAGAATCCGAAAAGCCAGCTTGCTGTCCCGGAATTGATTTGGTCGATACTATTGGTCGATACTATCGACCAAATGTATCGACCAATAGAGTTGCTGTCAGCAACTTTTGCCCAGTTCTGATTCGTTTGATCTCCGATTGTTCTGATTTCTTCTCTAACCTTTCATATATGCTTGTTTAGGACTTTAAGACTATTTAGGCCACTGCTTGTGATCTTGGACCATTCTCTTCTCCGATTCAAGGTAAGGATAGTTATCGATGTAATTACCTAGGATATGGAAATCTTGACTTGGTATTCCTAACCTAGTAAATATAGTTTCTATTTCATATTCTTATCGTGTTAGACTTGCTACATATGTCTTTTAACAGTAGCTTTGTGTTTACATTATATTACTTCAATGTTTTATCATGTTTATCAATTTCAATATATGATGACTTATGTCAATGTCATGAATTGAATGTTTATTATGACGTTGTATCTTGTGAACTGATATGATGAACTTGGGCATGTGATTGCTTAAGTATAACTTGGGATTGAGGGGTACCCTACTGGTGCTTCTGTCCTTGGACATCGGAGGGAATAGTATGGGATGTTCTCCGAAGGTGTCCATTGACGCTTTCCCGGGTTATTGAATGACATGCATAGGATTTGTCTAGATGTATGGCTAGGATGTCCCTATCATATCAGACCCGATTCGGAAGGGCATTGAGACCGAACAACCCGTGGTAGTAGTGTGGATTTGTGGGCGCTCAAGACCGGTATCCACTCCGTGAGAGGACATAAATTGCATTACGGTTACCCGAAAGGGGCCATTTATTGGTAGGGTTACAAATGGCTAGACTTGGGCTCACGGGCACTCAAGACCGGTGAAATGATCCGTGAGAGGGACGTGAGAGCTTCCCGTTTACCATTCGTGGATGACCAATAGGGTTGATGAGTCCGGTGAGTAATATCCGTGACTCTAGTGTGAAGGATACCGGAAAGGATCCCGAGAGGGGAGGAATGGAAGTATCTGAAACTGGCATGATATGATTAAGTAGATGACTTGCATTGGGCTAGGCTATACCCTGACATGCGCCAATACTTAGACCAAACGGTGATGTGAGAGAGCGGTGACCGAAACCCCAACCATGGATTTGTCCGAGAGGGATGCATGACCCAATTTCCCCCGGTGATGAGTGACTGAGACTACCTAAAGAAGTATGGTGCTATGACTTAAAGCATGTCTACCATAGATGACCAGCATACTTAGAATAAAGTCATATTGCATTATATGCCTCATATCATCTGCATCATTTTATGATTATCTTGTGGTTTATGTGTGGTGGGATAACTTCCTTGCTGAGTTCTTTTGAATTCATTCCTTTTCTGTTGCAATATTTTGTTAGGCTATTCTACAGGTGATTACTCTGATGGCACCCTCCCTGAGGCGGACCCAGATACCTCATACTACCATCCGGAGGCTGGCTACGTTGAAGACTTCGGTGACCATACCGAAGAAGATTACCAGGCGTACCAGGGTTAGCCCCGGAGTTGTATGGGAGCAGTCATGTTGGGTCTCCATGGTCCTCAACTTTGAAGAAGATATATTTATTATAGAGGAGACTTATGAGTAGTTACCCCTTCTTTTGTGACAGTATACTTAGAAGAATTGTAATAACTTTAACTTACCTTTATAACTTGAGACTTGTACTTAACTAAATTTTGACCTCACTTCCGTTTGGTGAAGGAGTGGATTCCGCCCACTGCCTTCTTAATTTATCTGATTTGATATTTATTTCCGCACTCTGATTATGTCTGACACCTTATTTCTGAATTCCATGATCATTCATTGTTAGTTTATGATTATTATCTGTTCATGATTGTATTATCGTCGATGTGGATTATGTGGTCCCTGAACTATGGATCTTCGGGGCTGTGGATCACATCCCGGGTATGCCAGATAGGGTACCGGCTGGGTGGATGTGACAGGAGGGTTGATTGATGGAAGAGCAAACCAGATCGATCCAGATCTGAGGAGTTCGGTGCGAAAGTGATGGTTCAAGACGATCGGCAATTTTAGCACCAACATTTTGGCGCCGTCTGTGGGAACAACAGTAGCTTGAACAAGTTCGAAGCAGAGGTTATGACTCAATCACCTGAGCGAGAGGAGGTATTACCGACTGAAATGGCAGAAACAAGCCATATGGAGCCGAGGAGAGTAAATCCAAAAAGGAGAACAAGAGAAATGGTTCTAGTACCACAAATTCCGATGATGCAGACTCAGCAGAGACGAAGAATGACTAAAGATCATTCACATCGTCCTACTGAACAGTTCGAAAGATAGGAGAAACAACTGGCGGATGCGTTGGCTACATCTCATCTGGAACTGAATCCGAATCAAATTACGGAGCGATTCGAAAGTATGCAACATCAAATCCTAGAAACTTAAAATTTGATGAGGACGTTCATAAAGCAAATTGGAATTCATCCAGAAGGAAGAGTTCCGATCTCACCAGCTAGAAGATCTCGAACTCTTTCCCGAGCTGAGACAATCTCTGTTCCGAATTCTCAGATTTAAAGGTTAAGAGAGGGCCAAAGAAGATCAATTCTTAAAGAAGGATCAGGAGAAAGTGCAGATCCAAATTATATTCCTCCGGAATCTGAAGACTAAGGATCATCTAAGGACGATCGACTAAGTCACATTCAAAGTAAAAAGAGTAGAAGCCTTGGAGATTGGGGAGATAAAAGAGAAACAAGGAGGTCAGAAGTTAGCAGATCTGAAGTTCACGGATTGGAAATCAGTAAAAGATTTCACATCCTGGACGATCAAATTTAGCGATTGGCGAACAAGGATAGTGGAGAAAAAATGGAAGAAGTGATAAATCAAAATCCATTTGCTAAAGATATTATGTCGGCGCCATTGCCGTGCAATTTTAAACTTCTGGTATTCACAATGTATGATGGAAGCACAGATCCGATGGAGCATCTGGCTTAGTTCAACTCTGTTATGATGCTGGCAGGTAATTCTGACGTTTTAAAATGTCGATCATTTCCATCTTCATTGAAAGGTTCTGCAACAACTTGGTTCTTCAGTTTATTACCAGATTCTATTAGAGATTTCAAAGATTTGACGAAAATATTCTTGTCGAGGTTCCAAAGTAGTATGAAGAGTAGCAAAACTGTTGATAATTTGGCTGCAATTCGACAAAAATTAGGAGAATCAGTTCGAAGTTATATGAAAAGATTCAATCAAGAATCAATTCAGATTAAGAATTTGAATGAAGCAGTAGCATATGATGCTATGTTTAGAGGTTTGACAGATGATCATTTGTTAGGATCATGAACAAACCGGCAAATATTGCAGAGTTGACAACTCGCTGTAATCAATATGCAAACATGAAAAATATCCTTCAAGCAAGGAAGGAGACTGATGGCGATGGAGGCAAAAGGAAAGAGGATGGAGTCATGAGATCTAATCAGAGGGATCGAAGGAATAACAGAAATTTTCCAAGAAATGGTCCTGATCGTCAATTCAGAAGGGATATTCCAAGACCATTTCAGGAAAATTATACTCCTCTTAATACTAGAAGGTCAGAAATTCTGATGCGAATTCAACATCAAGGAATTGTAAAGTGGCCATTACCAATGATAGCAAAGGCAGATGAGAGAAATCCGAACAGATTTTGCAGTAATCACAGGGATCATGGTCATGATACTGATGATTGCAGAATTTTGAAAAATGAGATTGAACGATTAATCAGTCAGGGGAGACTGGATCATTATGTTCAAAGGAGAAATGGAGGTAACCGGGAATGTTGCTGATCAGCTGAGAAGATGGAATAACCCGCCACCAGCAAGGGAAGATCAGCCGAAGGGAGATTTTCAATATAACTCTCTGGATGAAAATGTTAAGCATCAGGAAAACCAGCAAGTTCAACGGAAGTAGTCTCCTATCATGACCATCTTGGGAAGTTTAGATTTGAATTCAATTTCAAAGTCTAAGGCACATGCAAGGTATGTAAATGCTGTCGAATCTCATGTTATTCCTAGAAGAATCAAAAAGATGAAAGAGATAGTCTTCACAGAGGAGGAGATGGATGGAATTCAGGAACCACATGATGATGCCATTGTGGTAGTCATTGAAGTGGCAAACAGGGATATTCACAGGGTTCTAGTCGATACGGGGTTTTCCATAGACATCATGTCTTATGAAGCTTTTCAACGATTAAAGTTGGATGCGGTCAAGATAAAACCTTGTGGGACAAGATTATTTGGATTTTCTGGAGAATCTACTTCGGTAGAGGGAACTGTGGAGTTAACAATCACATTGGGAACACATCCACAAACAGTAACTACGGTTACTAAATTTTTGTTGATAAAGAGTCTGTCAACCTACAATATAATTTTGGGGAGACCAACGTTGAATGCTATTGGAGCTGTAGTTTCGACGAGACATTTGAAAGTTAAATTCCTAACTAAAGGAGGTATTGGAGAATGCAAGTCTGATTAGAAAATTTCAAGGCAAAGCTATACAACTTTTTTGAAAGATTCAAAGGCACAGGGTAAAGCTCTTGCTCTTACTGTGGAAGTCATGGATAACAGGGATGAAGAAAAAATTCAAAGAGGTGAGCCAGTAGAAAAGCTAGAGAAAATTTGTTTTGGCCTTGAAAATCCAAATAAAGGAACCATGATTGGAGCTGATCAGAGCAATCAGGACAAGGACCAATTAAAAGAATTTCTTTAGCAAAATGCAGATGTCTTTGCTTGGTCAGCACAGGATATGCCATGTTTAAGCAGAGAAGTGGCAGAACATTGTCTCTGGATAGATAAATCTATCAAACCGGTAAAACAAAGTGAAGGAATTTCTCATCAGAAAAGCATGATGCGATTAAGATTGAAGTGGAAAAGCTTAGAGAATCTAAGTTTATTGAGAAAATTGAATGTCCTAAATGGCTGGCGAACGTGGTATGGTGAAGAAGCATAATGGCAAATGGCGAATGTGCGTAGATTATACTAATTTGAACAAGGCATGCCCTAAGGATTGTTATCCTTTGCCACGAATTGATCAGTTGATCGATGCTACGTCAGGTCAGCAAATGTTAAGCTTTATGGATGCTTATTCTTGTTATAATCAAATTCTTATGAAAAAGGAGGACCAACCCCACACAGCATTCATGACAAATCGGGAAAGCTATTGTTATAAGGTTATGCCTTTTGGGTTAAAAAAATGCTGGTGCAACGTATCAAAGGGTAATGAATAAGTTGTTTGCTGATCAGATTGGAAGAAATATGGAAGTTTAAGTAGATGATCTTCTTGTAAAAAGTCAATTCAGATCTGATTATCTCACTGATCTAAGGGAGTGCTTTGATGTGCTGAGAAGGAATGGAATGAGACTCAATCCTGAAAAGTGTGCGTTTGGAGTTTCGTTTGGTAAATTCCTTGGTTATATGGTTACACAGAGGGGTATTGAGGCGAATCCAGAGAAAATCAGGGCCATCTTGAATATGACAGCACCCAACAGTATGAAGAAAATCCAAAGTTTAACAGGAAGAGTTGCGGCATTAAGCAGGTTTATATCAAAATCAGGAGATAAATGTGCACCATTCTTCAAGGCGTTGAAAATTTTAAATGCACTTAACGAATTCAAATGGTCAGAGGACTGTCAGAATTCATTTGAAGAATTAAAAAGGAGGCTGACTAGTCCACCAGATCTGTCTCGACCAAAGCCAGGAGAGATCTTGCAGATATATTTATCTTCTTCGAAGGCGGCAGTAAGTGCAGTATTAATTCGAGAAGAAGGTACTATCCAAAATCCTATCTACTTTGTAAGTCATACATTGTTAGATGCAGAGTCTAGATATCCGGAATTTGAAAAATAGGCTTTAGCTTTGATAATGGCAGCTAGGAAGCTTAGACCTTATTTTCAGGCTCATCCAATTATTGTTCTTACTAACTGGCCTTTAAAGAAAATATTGCATAATCCTGATCTGGCGGGGAGAATGGCATCATGGGCAGTAGAGTTAACAGAACATGATATAGATTATAAACCCAGAACTGCGATAAAGGCACAGGTGTTGGCTGATTTTATTGCTGAAAGTATTACACTACCAGAGGGAGAAAAGGACTCCAGTGATGTCTTCTGGGTGGACTTTGCATGTGGATGGATCAAGTCATTCTCAGGGATCAGGAGTAGGGGTGATTTTACAAAGTCCGTTCGGATTTGTAACTCAGAACGCACTTCGATATAATTTTCATGCTTTAAACAATGAGGCAGAATATGAAGCTCTTATTGCAGGTTTGCGGCTGGCGAGATCTCTCTGTGTACAGAATATTGAGGTAAGAAGTGATTCCAAGCTGGTGGTCAGCCAAGTTACAGGAGTATATGATGCGAAGGATGATCAGATGGTCAGTTATCTTAAGAAGGTGTGGGAGTGTAAAGAGTGGTTTTCACAATTCTCGATCATGAGAATATCTCGAAATCAAAATAATGAAGCAGATTCTCTGGCGAAATTAGCATCTGCAGAATCTACTTCTTTACCGCAGGCTGTATATTTTGAAGAGCTGGATACACCAACATATTCAAAGCCAGAGATAATGGAAATTGATGCAGAAACATCTTGGATGGATCCTATTATACAGTATCTTAAAGATGGTATTCTTTCTGAGGATAGAAAAGGCCAAAACTGTGAAAAGAAGAGCTGCTAAGTTTATTCTAAAGAATGAACTGTTATATAAAAGAATAGTTTATGGGCCACTTTTGAAATGTTTGGGACCATCTGATGCACATTATGCTTTGGCAGAGGTCCATGAAGGAATCTGTGGAAGTCATCTAGGCGGTAAGGCTTTGGCTTATAAAATTCTAAGACAAGGATTTTATTGGCCATGCATGCAGTCTGAAGCAATTGAGTATGTAAGGAGATGTCATCAATGTCAAATTCATGCACCAATTCAGAACCAGCCGGCAGAACAACTGACATCAATACTCAATCCCCTTCTATTTGCTATGTGGGGAATGGATTTACTAGGTCCATTTCCTATTACAACCGGAGGGAAAAAAATTCATGGTAGCTGCAATTGATTATTTCACGAAATGGGTGGAAGCAGAAGCCTTAGCCACGACCACCACAAATCAAGTTGAGAAGTTCTTCAGAATCCATGTCATATTCAGATATGGTCTACCGAAGATTTTATTGACAGATCATGGAACTCAATTTGACAATGAAAGATTCAAAGAATTCTGCGCAGATTATCACATTGAATGCAAGCACTCATCTGTGGCATATCCTCAATGCAATGGTCAAATCGAGGTAACCAACAGAACACTTCTACAAGGAATAAAGAGGAGACTGGAAGAGGCAAATAGCCTATGGATCGATGAATTACCTCATGTACTGTGGGCGTATAGGACTACAGTCAGGACACCAACGAGAGAAACACCTTTTAGACTAGCATATGGGTCTGAGGCATTGGCTCCAGTGGAGGTTATGGTGGGATCAGACAGATCAGAAAGATTTGATCCAATGACTAATGAAGAAGGGTTGAGGGCAAATCTTGAATTTTTGGATGAAGTCAGAGAAAAAGCTTTATACTGCAATATAGAATATCAAAGGAGAACAGTGGCGTACTACAACGCTCGGGTCAGACCTAAATCTTTTAGAGTGGGAGATTTAGTCTTGAGAAAGAAATCAGCATCAGATCCAAGGAACTATGGAAAACTTTCTGCAAACTAGGAAGGATTGTATGTGGTGATGAAAACCTTTGAGCAGAAATACATATTGGCTAAAGGATGCTTATGGGAGCTGTTTGAAACGACCGTGGAATGTAATTCATCTCAAGAAATATTATCCATAGAAAGGAAACAGGATTCTGGTATTCTTGAAGAAATCATCTTATTAATCGTCGTCATCTAAGGATTCTTCTTCATTTAATTCAAAGGATATTTTTGGCAAACCAGTCTCCTGATCATGCCTTTCAATGCTGATCCAGGGTCATTCCTTCCGAGGGTGATCCCGACTTTCCGAAGTCAGGCTCAAGTAGCCAGCCTTTTGAGGTCTGATCATGCCTTTCAATGCTGATCCAGGGTCATTCCTTCCGAGGGTGATCCTGACTTTCCGAAGTCAGACTCAAGTAGCCAGCCTTCCAAGGCCTGATTATGCTAGCTGATCATGGAGCATTCCTTCCGAGGATGATCCCGACTTTTCGTAAGTCAGGCTCAAGTAGCCAGCCTTCCGAGGCCTGGTCATGCTTTCTGAAGCTGATCACGAATCATTCCTTCCGACGGTGGTCCCGACTTTTCGTAAGTCAGGCTCAAGTAGCCAGCCTTCCGAGGCCTGGTCATGCTTTCCGAAGCTGATCACGGATCATTCCTTCAGAGGGTGGTCCCGACTTTACGTAAGTCAAGCTCAGGTAGCCAGGTCATGCTAGCTAATCATGGATCATTCCTTCCGAGGATGGTCCTGACTTTCCAAAGTCAGGCTCAAGTAGCCATCTCTCTAAGGCAGCCTTTTGATCGAAAACAAAGGAGCTAATCAATAAAACAACTCACAAAGCAGATTATGTGGAGGATTTTGATCAAAAGTTTAAAGACTTTCTACAAGCCATTATCTAAGAATATCTGATCGATTATAAAAGCTTCATCAGTTGTATTCTCTTCAGGAATATTTTGTCAGAAGCTAATGAAGATGCAGGTTTGGTCAGAGGCGTATATCTATCAGATATGTAATAGCCTGAAGATGATAGCCAATATTATAAAGAATCTCTTCAAAAAATGCTATTCTGTCAAAGCCAAAAGGAGCAAAAGAAGAAAGAAGAAAATTCTATTGATGAAAAAGATGGACAAAATGTGAGTCATCATCATTATCATCTAGATCACTGGCAGAATGGTTATGGCCAGAGCTGGAAGACTCATTATCATCATTATCAGTATCATCTTCTGACGAACTATCAGAGTTCGGGTATTTCAAATTCCTGAGATCAAAAAATGTTCTAGATGGGAGAAATTCTGGAGGCAGCAATTTAAAATCTATGTTGGGTGAATCTTAAGGATTTCCGAGAAGATTTGGTCAGAACAATCCTTCACCATGCTTTTGCAAAATCCGAGGAAAGTTGGGTTATCTCCAACTTCCTTCATAGATGAGGTAACTGAATTGAGGACAATCTGATTTTCATTATGTATTCTTCTCTTTTCTGCCTCGAATTGTCTTCTTTCTGTCTCCATATCTTCATGCATTAAGGCTTTATATCTGAGAGTCTCATCTAAAAGAGCATGTAGACTCTCTTTTTCCTTTGAAATCAAGCCTAAGGAAACCTTAAGATTATCTGTTTCTACTGCAGCCTCGCAGAGTCTCAATCCCAAACTGTCATTCTGACTTTCTAAAGTAGACTCCAAATTTGACATGATATTCCTGAGCCAACTCCAAATTTGAATTCAGCTTTTCAATCTTTATGAACTTTTCCAAAAGTTAATTCTTCTCTTTCTCAATATCTTTTGACCAGACAAAAGCTCTGGTTAACTTTTCCTTGAAATCCTCTCTCTCAGCAGTGGCAAGCCTGGCCCTTTCAAGGGCATTATCCTTTAACATCTCGAGCTGGAGAAGCTCATCCTTATGATTCAAAACAGCCTCCCTTAACATAGAAACCTCTTCCTGCAAATTAGCACAATGATCAGAGCAGAGTTGATAATCAGTTTGCAAATCATCTAGATCATTCATCAAATCTATTTCTTTGAATTCAGCGGCTGTTAATTTTCTCTCTGAAGAGTTCAAATTCCTTCGAAGTTCTTGTACCTCATTAACCAGCTCAAAATTCCTCTTAATCAAGTGGTCATTTTCCTGAGATAAAGTTTTTTCCCTCTCCAATACTTCAGAAAATGCATTAAAAGCAGCTCCAAAACACCTGTGGATTAATCAATAAAAACCAAACATAATAAATATATATAAGTCAATAATAAATTAGTTTTAATAAAAAAGAGAATAAAGGTTTGTTTCTTACCCCCATCCGTGAGAGTAAAGCTCAGAGTAGGAGATTCGAGCTGTTTCTCTCTTGTCGTGAGGAATCCTGCCTTTGGTTCCCCATTCTCTGGCAACCTCCCAATTGTGGCTGGCAGTATGATTTTCTTTCAAAAGCCATTTGGGATTGAAAGGGTTTCCTGAGTCGACAACACTCAAGGTATCATCAGGTTGACCAGGAATTGGCTGGAGATCAGCAACTTCAATCACATTCTGAAGATCTACATTTATGGCAGCATCATTTGAATCGGCTTGCACAACAATATTTTCAACCATAATATTTTCCTGATCTCCAAGACCAATCTGGGGATCAACTGCCATAGGGGCCTCAAGAGGAGCAGCATTATTTTCTGGAGGGGTAACTTCGGGGATTTCTTCAAAGGGAGGAGTATTCTGGTTACTTTCTTCAGAATGAGGAGGATTCTGGTTATTTTCTTCAATAACAGGGGTATATTGATGTCTGGAATGACATCATCCAACACAGGGTTTGATAAAGGCAAAACAAAAGTAGAAGGCTCATTCACATTTTCTTCGGCAATAGTTTCCAGGGGAGGATTGGACACATCAACATTCACATCACATAACTGATCAGCAATTTCCTCAATAATATTACCTGCAGCATGAATTAGTATATCTTCAGCGATTTTCTTCAGATGATCAAGAGGATAGTCCAAAATTTCCTTACCTTGACCTTCATCCTCAACCATCTTTTCTGGGAAGATTGAAGCGTCATGGGACAACTTAGCTGATATGTCTGCAGCAGTGTGTGTTCTCTGTTTTCTTCAACATGAGTTTCAATAACAGCAGGGATTTATTCGGGAGGATTGTTTTCCTCATTGGGGGCTTCAACAGGAACATAATTGGATTCTTTTCTCTTCTTTTTCTTGGAGCCAGATAACCCTTGGCTAGAAGCTGGACCTGTACACCGAAGTCTACATCCTGGGGTATTGGAAGTTCTGAAGGTTCTCATCTTGGGACCAGGTGTTTTGCTGGCAACAGTCTTCACAATCTGAACATTAGGGTTTTCTTTGACAGAATCTTCTGGCGTCTGGTCAACTATCTCCTGACCAGGAGAAGTTTCCTTCTCAGTAGACTTTCTTTTTTAGGAACGAAGGGCAGTGTGCTTTCTTTTCTTTGAGGGCTTGACAACCTTCGAATCAGATTTTTCTTCTTCTAAGACAACTCTTCGGAGATCGGCGACACTAGGAATGGGATGAGCAACCGTTTCTGTAGATGCATAAAATGAAGACAAAATTTAAAGGAAAAATAGTGGTAAAGAGAGGAAAGGTATATCATTATTATTAACCTTACCTGGGAAGAGACCGTGTTTGATTAGGCATGCATCTGTTTTTAAGTAGGCCGCGTCGATCGGAGTTCTAGTAGGAATCAAACCCCAAGTTTCCCGGTCATATTCATTGAGTTCTGGATGCACTTTTAAAGGGGACAGGGAGTTCAAAGAGTGTAAACACCATCGGGAGCGGAAATTTGGATTTGGAATGGAGCAGGAAAAAAAAAACTTTTCTCGCCACTGTTTGTTATCATGGGGAATAGAAGAGTCAATGAAAATCTGGGATTCTTTACCCAGTTCGTTTGAAATGCAAGGTTCTTCGGCAAAGTGAAGGTATCCGCGTTCGAGGGATACTTTCAGAGTGTAATAGTTCCTGAAAAGATAGACAAAGGGGGTGTGTTTCATTCTGAGAATGAAGGCGAAAAAGCAGTAAATCATTCTCCAACTGTTTGGAGTGAGTTGAGAGGGACAGACATGATAGTAATCTAACAAAGACTGAACTATTGGGATCAAAGGAATTCTGAAACCTGAATCGAGATGGTCAAGGTAGATGGTGATGACTCCTGGATCAACTGAATAAGGATGGTCAGAAGGTTCGGGAACCCATATTCTGGCATCAAAAGGGAAATGGTAACTTTCCAAATAAGAAGCCAGATGAGACTTCTTTATCTTGGTGGGATACCACTCAGGGCCTGCATATTTTGGGTCCATCTTTTCCTTGGACATGTCTACAGGAGTATAAACAGCGATGGCTTCGTTGTGAGCATACGGAATGGGTTTCCAGTCTGAGGGATTCGATGAGAAGATGAGGCACCAGACATATCTTTCAGTCGTTCGATGCTTAAAGGAATAATGAACTGAGTGGAGGTATTGGGTGCTGAAGGGTTGGAAGCAGGATCCATGGCGGAAGCAAGAAAGGAAGAAGAAGAAAACTTGAAGAATGAGATTTGAAGAAAACTGATAGGAAGAAATGGCAGATAAGTGTATTTGATATTCTCGAAAGAGGAGGACAGAGTATGGAGGAGAGCAGGTGACAGATGACAGATAAGTATATAAAGAATGAAGAGGGGCGAAAGGAGATTTCTTGAAAAATGGGGGGAATTACACGATGTTTCAAGATTAATGGTCATTACTTTTCATAACCGACACGTGGATTCAATCGGTGAATTTAGGGAAATTGCGGTTGAGAATACGAGGATGATATATGAAAAGTAAGGGAGAACATGATGACTGTAAGTGGGGAAGAGACAAAATTCATGATCAAATGGCGATAACGTTAAGGAAGATGAAAAGTTATACCTAAAAATTTGTGAAAAGTCTGACAAAAAAGAAATTTCAGCTGGTTTGCAGGATGATTTGGGGGCTGAGTACAGAGATGTAATACTCACGCAAGATGGTTCGACGATTACAGAAGTTATGATTTTACACGTGGGAGAACTATAAGTCAATTTTCAAGTTAATGATAAAATGATGGCTTGGCGTCATAGTTTTTTGGGGAAACAAAAAGTACCTTGGGAAAAGACATAAGAGCTGAACAGGGTATGATGGATGATTTTGATGAAAAGGTTCAAACTTGCTGGTCAGAGTCTCATGTAAGTTCAACCTGATCAGCAGGCTTAGGGGCTTGTGTTGTGGCTAAAATATCCACTTCCGGTTTATACCGGTCTAATCAGGCTTAACCAGATTCGATTAGTGAGACGAAAGAATTTATGGGTTCGTCCGAGAGAATAAAGAAAGGATGATCTACACCATCCAATCAGGAGTGATGATCCGATGGACATGATTGAAAGTATTATAAGCGGGAAAGCTTATATAAAGGGAAAGGAGGATTCGTAAGAGGTAAGTCTCTGAAATCAACCAAAACACTGATTCACTCTGATTTGACTCCATTAGAACACCTTGGAAGTTCTTTGGAGCTTGGAAGCATTATCTGCACCATACTGACTAGGCTGTCGGAGACGCAACGCCGATCAAGACGATCGGCTCCGTTTCTCACTGGTGTTCTATTTTTCAGGAGTGGAAGGTTGATTGATGGAAGAGCAAACCAGATCGATATAGATCTGAGGAGTTCGGTGCGAAAGTGACGGTTCAAGACGATTGGTGATTTTAGCACCAACACCGTTGAAGGCATGGAGGAAGATGCCAATAAGGCACTAGATGGGATTTCGGAGGCACGGATGACAGCTAAAGGAACTACATCTTCCTTAGCAGACCGAACGGTCTCCATCATGGAAGAAGTTGCCAACGAGGCACTAGCTGGAGTTTCAGAAGCCCGAACGATAACAGAAGGAATCACATCTTCCTTGGTGGACCGAACGGTCTCCATCATGGAAGAAGATGCCAACGAGACATCAACAAAGGCTGTGGGAATCTGAACTTCAGGAGAATCACCAACAGCAGCCTCTTTGCGTTGAATAACCTTTTTCACCACTAGAGTAGTCTTCTTAGTAGATTTTGCTCTAACAACATCCAAGTTAACTCTTGGAGGCACTGCAAGGAAAGACAAACGTCGTCAGTTCAAGAGGTCAGCCAACAAAAAAAAAAAGAGAAACCCTAGATGTCTGAAGTTCAGATATCAGAAAAGGAGTTTCCAGCAAAGAGCTTCCAGAATGAATAACCCCCAAGTATACTACTTGGAAGTTATTCAGGTCGAAGAAGGCCAACGAACCAGACAGAAAAAGAATGAGAAAACTTTCTTGTTCAAGTTCTTTCAGGGTATCGTCCAGAGGATAGGAATGCAAAGGCAACAAAGGACGAAGACAAGCTTCGTTAATGAACGAAGGCAAAGAGAAAGTAATCAGATAAACAACTGCTCCTGCAAAGGATGAAAGCAAGTTTGAAGCACACCTGAGGGGTTTAAATAGCCAAGGGGGTGAGGCGACGGTTCAAGGCTCGTACGACTCAAGGGTCAAGAACGAGGGACGGTTCAAATTTCGAAAAACAAATCTAAGATCAATGGTCAGGAGATAAGGACGTTTCAAATTCAAAATTTAAGAGTTAAGTTCGTCCCAAGTCTCCACGTGGAGCAATATGCACCTGATACGAGAATGCGCAGCAAAAAACCAACCGTCGCACCAGTATTAAATGAAAAGAATATTTTTCAATTTCTTGGGAAGGACAACTTATACACAAATACAAGGAAACATTTGAGTTTCGTCATAAAGTGGGTGCAATTTGGAGAAAAACGCTTCAAGTAAGTCACAGGGGATTCGGATTGAACCGAATCAACCCAGAGGCATGGGTGTATCCTAAGGTTCCCGAACGTCAACCCCTCTGAGGTTCCCAAATGTCAACTTCAACCAAGGAATAAGGTTACTTCAGGAAAAAGTTTAGTTCCCGAACGTGATTCTGAAAGAAGAAAAAGATTCTCTAAGTATGAAGCAAGTTCTAACAGTTCGTCACAACAAATATTGCGAGAGTTCGAGAAAAAGAAAGTGAAAATTCATTTCATCGCCAAGGGCCATAGGGGGCCAACCCTTACCAAAAAAAAAATTAAAAAAAAAAAAAGAAGAGAAACAATTCTTTATTTTTCTTTGACGGATTTTGCAGAAGGATCCGCAACTGGAGCAGGCTGCTGAGGTTCCTTGAGAAGAGGTGGCGAATCATTGAGAAACTCCTCAATGTTCGGATCGGCAGAAACAGGATCCTCTTCTCCTTGAGTCCAATCGAGGAAAGGCAGCTCGAGCTTTTCAAAGACTTATTCTTTGAAAAGGAGTCATATCAAAAGTAGGGTTTGCCTCAAGGATAGCCTTCTAGACATCATTTTGTCCCACTTGGTAGGCTTGAAGGTTGTATGGAGTCATTAGTTCGCTAAAGGGGATGATGTTCAGGTACTTCCAAATGCAGTCTCTTTGAAGACCTTGGGAAAGTTGTTCGGGTTTGCAGGGAACGATCACCTTCTTAAGACAATCATTGTCAAGGCCCAAAATTTCAACCCATTCCATACATTCGGAGGCGTACATTGTCTGTTTCTTCACTTCACGCTCCAGAGCTCCTATGCGACTAATGGACAAGTCAAGATCCTTCTTCAAGGTGTTGACTTTGTCATTTTCCTCCTTCAGCACTACAGCTTCCTTCTTCAACAGATCCACTTTGGAATTCGCCTTCGCCAATTGCTCTTCGCAATTTTGAAGTAGGGAGCCACCACGACCAATCCAATTCAAAGCTTCGATATGCTGGTAGAAGCTCACCATAGCTGTCTTGAGGAAACAGGCAATTATCAAGAAATCCTAGAAAGGATTACAAAGCAAGCGACAAAAGATCAAGGAAATACAATACCTTGTTGAGAAACGAACGAGCGTATCGTCACTCAAAGATTCAAGAGCTTGACGATCGGCTGGCATCAAGCTAAGAGAGCTCCACTCAGCAGCTTTTTCATGATCTTGCGTGACCCGATCCGACACGCTCAGCGTCCACTGTGGAACGAAAATCTCCTCAGAATCTTGACTCTTTTGAGATTTCTTCGGGACAAAGGCTTCAGTTGGGTCATGCTTCCTCTTGGTTCGGGCTGGAAAGGGGACTTCTGCCTCATCTACAATTGGCTTCTTCCCTCTCCTAGAAGCTTCAACCACTGGTTTCAAATTCCTTATACCCTTGTAAGAAGGGTCTGGAGGAGGCATAGCATCTATCTCATCTGCCATCAGTGCCCGAGGAGATCGTTGTTTTGCAGCTACAACGGCCTTGGCCACCTTGACCCGAAGGTTCTCTGGGTTAACTCGGGGAGGCACTGGAAAGAAGGAAAAAGTCAAAAAATAAAATAAGGTTGCAATACATTTCAAAAGACAAATGCAACAGTTTGGAAGCTCACAACGAGCCAGCCCCCAATATTGAAGAATCGGGGTGTACTCCATCTCAAGACCATGTATCTCTTGGTACCATGGAATTGACTTGATCTTCTTGGCAGCTGCTTTTTCGGCCTTAGATAGGAGAATGACCTGGTTACCCTCGGAATATGAAGTAAGCAGCTTCCAGGTGATCGAGAAGTTAAGATCTGAGTGAGGTGCTTGGCAGAAAACATACCGTATGCGCCACCCCTTTTGATTGGAAGGACAGGTTCCTGTAGCAAGGATACTGCCCGACCACCCAAGCTCAACTTTGTTACACTTGGAAAGAAAAACCCAACCCGAAGGGTGGGAAAGAGACAAAGCATGAAAATGTACAAAAAGAGGAAGAGAAGGTTCAATGCCAAGTTCAAAACACAAACCCAAAAAGCCAACGATGAGATGCCAGCTATTGGGGAGAAGCATTCAGGGACAAATGTCCCAATGGTTCAAGACAGTAGAAAATAAAGAATGGAAGAATGGAAAATGGACTCCACTCTCCAGAGTATCTATATACAAAGAGAACTCTTCAGGCAGGTTTGAGTTGGCCCTTTCATCAGGATTGGGGGCTCTAAGAAGGTAGGAAGGAGGAAAGTCAAAAGATTCAATCGCTGAAGGGAGTTCAACTTCAGTGAATGAGGAAGGAACAAAGCTGGGTTCATCCTTGGGTCTGCTGGGTTGCTTAAATTGCCGAGAGGTCTCGGCAGTCGCCTTAAGAGTTCTGGAATACCCAGACTCAGGAGGCGAGGAAGAAACTTCAATACTTTTCCCTGTAACTCACTTCTTCGAACTCGCCCCAAATGGCAGCCAAAGTTTGCTTGTCACTATCTAATTTATCGACGGGGACAGAGGCAGAAGCCTCACAACCTGAATCGCCCTTACTGGCGCTATGTTCAAAAGGACCTTCATCAAAAGTCTTACCACTTTTCATTACTAGAAAAGTCTAGTTTTGGTTTTCAATGGAAGCGGAGGCGAAAACAAAAAGAAAGAGCAAGACAAATAAAGGATACAAAAGAGTCAGTGAACTTACTGATTCACCAAAGCAGAGAGCGTGAAAGCGAGAAGACTGTTAGGGTGCGAGGACGATGATGAAGTTTCAAACTCTAGACAAAAAGAATGAAACAAATGGAGACAATGAGCAACTTTTATGCACGCAGATATTCGAGGACGTGTATGATCAGGATAACGTCAGGATCGACGATCATGATCGGGAGACATTTCAAAAAAGTTTGAACAAATCGTATAAGAACAGACGTTTTGTAAACCGTCATTTCGATTTCGTGTGCAATGATGATTTCGGCTGCAGAGGACACGTGGCATCACCCCCATGAAAAATGAAGGCATTCGCGAAACTTGAGGGAAAAAGTGATGCAGCAGCATTAAATGCGATTCGACGTTTAATAAGTGAAGGATCATTCAAAACTATCATTTGATTAACGGGACCAGTTCAAACCAAGCCCTCAGAATCGCCCGAACGCTTGGTCTGGGGGCTCGTGGATACGGGAAAAATAATTATCGAACCGGGTCCGCCCTTGGTTCGACCCTCAACTTCAGTCGGGAAGAAATGGACCGATCATGGACCGACTCGCATCCGAGCGGGCCGGGTTTAAAGATAGCTTGCTGAGGAAGAAACCTGACTCAGTCAACAGGCATGCCTGATTCCTTAATAATCGAAGTGGACGAATCGTCAAGGGGACGGTTAACGGCACTTACGGGAGAAAACGATCGTGCTTACTCAGATAACTGCCATGCTATAATCGTGCAGTTATTCATTATCCCACCAACGAACGGATCTATTATCAACGGATCTAATCGTTAAGATTGGACGGCCACCCGAAGAAGGTTCAAGTGAATCCAACGAAGTATATTCGAAGGTAAACACTATATAAGACATGACCTACTTACAAGAGAGGTATCTGAATCGTGTTCCTTATAATCGTATTCATACTTTTGCTCTGTACTCAAGCAGAGCCTTTTATAATCAGTTCATCAACTGACTTAGCCTTCGAAGGTGGACTCCCGACCCCCGCGGTCGGGTCACATCTGACGATTGTTTTTGTAGGTCATTCAGCTGTGATCTAAGGGCTGAGCGAATTTTGGACGCATCACCATCCAACAATTTAATTTTGGGTTTTTCAATTAAATTATTGGATGTTTTAAAGAATGGCTCGACTACTTATTAGTGAATAAGTCACATTTCCATTTTAGAGTTTTAAATCCTTGTAGTTCTTCATTGAAAGTTATCGTATCCCCTTTGATTTATTTAATGTCTTAATTTTTACTTTAGATCAATATCAATAGAGGATATCTTTATTAATGTCGAAAAATAAGGGAATGTTGTCGTTTAGGCTTTATTTGTTCATGTGATAATTTATAAAATTTGCAGTTGTTTATTTACTTAATTCGTGTTTGAAACTGTTAGTTACACATTTTGAATGTAAATGCATCGTTTTACCATTCTATATCATTGGGAGTTGATCATATCGCATTTTAGGACTCCTTTTCTTGAGGTCTACCAATTTATTTTTTTTGTTTGATCTATCTATATAATTTTAATAGTTTCATTCTTATCAGTTTAGCATGATCTTTCATCTTCGCGTAATTTTCTAGTATGTTAATGTTTGGTTGGAAATTTATAGCATTTTACTAATTATTTGAAATATTGTGAAAAGCTTATGATCATGGGTTTATTCAGGTGAGTGCTCAGTAACACATATCTTTCATTCCCCATCCATTCACCACCACCTGGGCCTCACTCTCATCTCTGGCCACGCTCTCGATTTGAGAATTATGAGGTGTAGGACTATTTGGTGATGAAGGTTTCTCTAATGGGGTCATCAAAGGTGAATGTTGCTCGAGAATAATGGGGTCATCAAAGGTGAATGTCGCTAGAGAAGCAGTTTTGCCTAGAGCAAGGCATTAGCAAAGAAGTTCTTGTAAATTTCACTATAGAGGTTTACTTCTTCTCTTTAAATCTTCACTAATTCATTGTTTCTTATATATTGTCATCTTCCAGATTCTGAATGCTTACTTAAGTTTTCATTGTTTGGATTATTTTGCTTTCAATGGAACAGCTATGTTAAGGCTTCAAATTTGATACTAAGAAAGATGTGTCTCAACTAAGTTAGTATTGAGCAAAGTAAAAATGTGACCTTCTATATACAAACCCAAGTACCAATGTAAAGATGATAACACACAACTAAAAGTTGATTTTCAAGACATTTCTCTTCTTTCCCTATGTGTTTGGTCACGTGCATTTGCACGTGCAATTCTTACTAATATATGTATATATATATGCACACACCAAGCAGTGGCTCCTTTGTACTCAATGACTTCATCAGCAAAATGGCACAAAATTTTGCCATTAAAGATCTTACTCCTGTTTTTTTGGGGTCAATGTTATACAAATACAAAAATGGATTCTCTTAACTCAAAGCCAATATCTCATTGATTTACTTGCTCAGACCAACATGACCACTTGCAACTCTCTCACAATCTCACCACCCCATGGCAACCTCATCTAATTATAGTCGGTTCATTAGGAGTCCAATATCAGATCTTACTCTCTATTGTAGTATTGTGGTGCACTACAATACGCTACACTTACACGGTTTGACATCCAATTTGTAGTTGACAAAGGTGTGCCAATTCATGTACAACACTACCAATGGCAAGGTGTGCCAATTCAAGCCAGCGAGCGATTAAGCGCATTTCACATTATCTATAGGGTACTCGCAATCATGGTCTCCTAATAGAATGAACCTCAGAGTGCAACCCTCTGCCTTCTCCAATGTTGATTAGGCTGGCTGCCTTGATGATCAAAAGTCAATAGATGGTTTTACAATATTTCTTGGCTCAAAATAATATCTAGGAGCTCATGGAACAAGTGACAGTGGCTTGTTCGAGTACTAAGCCGAATGTTGAGCTCTTGTAAATGCTGCTACTGAGTAGGGGTGTAAATGGATAACCGAAATCTGCTTCTGAATTCGCATCCGCATCTGTTTAGGGGTATCCGAATCCGTTCGATTATTAATAGGATGCGGATATGGTATACCCCTTTTTTATCGATTATTATCCGTTCGATAAAATTATCCGATTAAGTTACTTATTTAAATTTATTATTCTTATTTTTATAAATTTTAACTATGATGTGACTATTTTTTTAGATTTTCTACTAAAATAGCTACCAAAGGTGCTAAATTCTCAAATTTCAAACCTATTCCTCACAAATTAAAAGGTAATGATGTAATTAGGTAGTCGAAAACTTGTATTCAATCTATATTCGTGCCCATTTAGAAGAATCTACTTAAGAAAATAATTATTCGGTTATCATCCGAATCCGACAGAATCCGTCCGAGAACCGATAGGATATTGTTCGAATCCGTTCGAATATAATAGGATGCGGATATGGCTATACCACTATCCAATTTGAATCCGATCCGTTTACACCCCTACCATCTAGTTTACATTGCTACAATTTGTACTCAAGGAGCTATGTGTTTTTCTTCCAGTAGCTCCCATTTTATTGTGTGATGACATTACTAAAACTTATCTCATAGCTAATTTGGTATTCCATAGACACCAAATATTTGAAATAGACTTCTATCAAAAGAAGAAAATAATGAAAATAGACTTTGTCCAAGATAAAGTTGCAAAGAGCAATTTGGATGTACGATTCAAGTCTACTAAGGATCAAGTTGCACAGATTTTACAAAAACATTACCTAATGCTCGGTTTGCTGCAACAGTGTCTGACCTCATGGTCATCGAAGTTCACGTAAGTTCACATGAGTTTGAGGGGACACACAAGAGCAGTTCATGTGTGAGAAAAGGAGAAGTTTTCTCCAATACGATATTCTCTATCATAAAATTTAGTACCAACCTTCCATTTTGAGTAATAGCCATAACTGGTAGTCTGGTACAATATATTTTTCTAATAGTTAGCATCAACTTTCTATCTTGAAGACAGCCGATTTGGTAGGACAACTAAAAATGTGCCCATAGTTTAAAAACTCAATCCAATCAAATCTAAATCTGTATGTATGACATCTTTATTAAAGGACGGTAATCAAATCGGTAAAAAAATCTCCATCACATTATGCTATAAGGTTTCCTCTTTGTCTGGTCTTCCTTCTACTTCTCTCCGTTCAATCGTCTACTATTTCTAACTTGTGAAGTCAAAACATTTTTACGGTTGGATCATTTATGACGACGTGTCGCGCATCTGGAAAAAATCCACCCGGTTTATAGTGGAGTACCACCGTCCGAGCCGAATCGGACGCTTTACATCCCTAGAGAAGCGTGAGTTGAGTGTTGAATTTGAACAGCCAGGGTTGGCGCTGGGCGGCGGCAACGGGGTGAATTTACTCAATCTTGCGCAGACTTCTTCCTAACCTCTCACCGATTCTCGCTCTGCATTCCCTTTCAGTCTGGCTATAAAGGCAATGCTTTTCAGCATTCTCTGAACTGAGGTTGTTAAGATCCAAGGTTGGTAGGTCTCTGTAACTTTGCTTCTTTGTCTTTATCTATCTCTGTCGTGATCAGCCAATACTTTGATGGGTGAGTTTGTGGTAATTGCATTGTGTTTGTCAGTTATCTGGGTACAAAATTGATTAACAAAAACGAAATTGTGACACAGTTCAGAAGCTTGCTCGTAACAACAGCTATATCAGATTCTGAGCTGCAATTGCGACCCCATAGGCAAGCCAAAAGATCTGGCCTTGTAACGAGACACTCCTTTATTTCTAACGAATCCTTTTTTTGAAATGGAAACTTTTTCTATTTCACCCAGTTGTGTTCCATCAGTTCATCGTCTAGCTCCACCTGTTTCTATTGTTAACCGAGCCGTTTGCTTCCGAAGTTCAACAGGATTGCTTAACTTCACTGGATCCCGCTTGCGCCTCTGTACATTGAGGTGCTCAGTTCTATCTACTCGATCATTAGGTTATTCTCTCTCTCTTCCCCATTTTTTCAAACAGGGCCTCTTTTTTTTTCCCGCTTTCTGGATCAAGTATTGGAGAACTCCAAAATTTTTAACATGATTTTCTCGTTTCTGTTCACAGTTGATGAAGGCGCAGTGAGGTTTGCAGAAGCTTCTAAAGATGGAAATTTAGTTCCCCTTTGCAGTGTCATATTCTCTGACCATATTACTCCGGTGATTGCTTACCGATGTTTGATTAAAGACGATGATCGAGATGCCGCAAGCTTTTTGTTCGAGTCCGTTGAGCAGGGTGGATCATCAAATGTTGTAAGGCGCATTCCTTTTCATAAAATTCCTCTTCTTTCTCTTCATTTTAATTTATTCAGTTGCCAATGTATGTTTTTAGGGACGTTATAGTGTGGTTGGAGCTCAACCAAAAATGGAAATAGTGGCGAAGGAGAATATTGTTACAATCTTGGATAATGAAAAAGGAAGTAAGACGGAAGAGTTTGTAGATGATCCAATGGTGATTCCCCGGAGAATCATGGAAAGTTGGAAACCACAGCTGATTGAAGAACTTCCAGATGCATTTTGCGGTATGTATGGTGAATGATCAAATGAATCCACAACATAGCTCTATTACTAGATAATTCTATTGCTTTAACAGTTCACACGCCAATTTGGATTCAGAAAGCCAACTTCTTTTCCAATCTACTATTAGGTATGCATGATTAAATCAATATATACTGGAAATAATTCTTCAAGAGTATGGTGCTGCACTGTTCTGAGGTGGACCATGTTTATTTAGGTACATCAATTCGATCAAACATCAATATAACTTGATCAAACATAAAGTCTTTCCATAGGGAAGAATGACTTACTAAAGCAAACATCGATTTCAATTCATGATTGAGGTGATCAATCCTCTTAGATAAGTCCTGTTATATAAACAATCTAAAGACAAAGATATTAAAAACATTGACTAACAACGAGTTAACACCTACCAACAAGAGTATTAACTCAAGTCTAACATTGACTCAACAACTACCCAACTCTTGACAAGGGAAGCTCCTTTGGGGCAATGGAGTTTCTTATTTTTCACACTACAGCCTCTTCTGTTGACTTTAAGGCATTTCTCAAGTTACCATTTGTTGTAAACCTGATTTTAGGGTTAAGGTTTTCTTAATGAATTCCCTAAAATTTAAGGTTTGCCCAGAATCTTCCAGCAACTAAATCAATAACAATATGAGATACCTAAGGGCTGCTCTGAAATGGATGGGAGTTGGATGGAAACACTACGGAATAATAATGGGTTCTTATGAGATGATGGGAAAACCTAATAATTAACAAATATAAATGGTTGGGATTATTTGGGAGAATGGAAAAATTAGGGTTTCAAAACAGAGCTGGGTTTGAGAAGGGATCTTTTGATGGATAGGAGTTGGATCTGTTCTATTTTGTCATTGATCTTCCTTTTTTTTTTCTTCTTTTTTTTTCTCTTCTGTTTTCTGGTTCTGCTGCAAGGAAGGAGAGGCAGAGTGAGATGGCTGAGAGGTGTGGAGGGGTTAAGGGGGGATTCATGGGGTTGGGGATTGTGGCTGCAAGGTCACGGTCTCAAGAAAGAGGGGCTGGGTGTCTTGCACAAACAGAGGGGCTTGCGATGGGAGGGGAAGGGGAGTGAGGGGCTGGGGTGAAGGGGAAGGGATAGGGGAAACGGGTGCGATGGGTGTAGGAAGGGAAGAAAGGGGATGGAGGTCTGTTGTACTTACTTGTGGGCTACTGTAGTTCTTGAAGGAGAGTGCTTAAATGCTTGTAGATACTGAAGATTGGAAGATGAATGCTAGATTGGAAGAATGGTGCTGATCTTTGAAGAAGAACTTAATTAAAATCCACCATGGCCCCATCAAACAAGAATCACGGTCCTCAACTCAATAGCTCTTATTCAAATAATCATAATATAGAAATACAAAGAAAGAATAGGCTATTTATAGCCGACTAAATGACACCACTGTGGGATTCCTTTGTAGATTAGGATCCCACCACATTAATCACAAACATCCAAATAAATGATAAAAGATCTAATGGGATCTCCTTGAAAATAGATTCCCCCTAAGACTTAAGCACTAGAAGAACTCTTCTTGTAAATAAACACTGTTGGGAATCTTATCTTTAAAGAAGAGTCCCAAGACTCAAGAACTCTTATTTAACTTAAATTGGACTTCCTAATTGATTGAAACTCTTCAAAAAATTCAAAATAAAATTCTGAAAAATAAACCAACAACTAAGTTAGGGCTAAAGTAGCCAATTACCCTCCTAGAGGGTTCAGCCACCCTAGGTGCACCCTTGGGAGTGGCCTTGGGGCCTTTGCCAAGGGGAGAATTTTGATTCACATTAGTTATCCCCCCTTGAAGACATTCATCCTCGATGAATGGTTGATCTTTGCTGGAACTCTGGGTGATGTTGTGACTATCTTCTCACTGGGCCATTTTGGACTTCCACTGGACTGGTTGGATTTGAGCAGGGTTCTTTTGGTTCGTGCGCATGGCCTACCTCTTCTTGGAATCTTCAGCAATGTTCAGGGGTAGGAGTATGATTTTGTGACCTTTATGCTCGAAGATGCATTTGTTTTCTTGGCAAGGGATAGTTACATATTTATCATAGATCTGTGACCTTGCTAGGATGATGCCAATCATCTTTATTGGGACTACAACACACCAAATATCATTTGAATAGGAGTGTAGAGCAACTGGGAGTAGGCATTGAGTGGATACATCTAAACTTGCATCGTTGAGCAAGGAGATCTGGTATGGATGGGGATGCTTTTCTAGCTTGAGTACTGCCCTGTGTATGAAAATCTTTGAAATTGCATTCACATTGCTACCACTGTCGATGATGGTTTGTCCAATGAGTCCTCCTATTTGAAGTCTTGTATGGAAGTTAGATTTCCGCCTCCAGTCTTCCTCTTCAATAGTAACATCTAGGATTTTAGAGATCAGATTAAGTTGGGCCTTTGGATCTATCTGGTCTTTACTGTACTCCTCAAACTCTAGTGGTGGGCATTTGTTTCTCTCTTCAGAATCTGGGTTTGACTAGGATACCTCTAAGGCTGTGAGTCCTGTCTTTTTGGGACACACTTTGGCTAAGTGACTCTTTCATGATAGTAGAAACACTCACTAGGGTTATTGCTGAAGATGGGCCCATGATTCTTTTCTTTATAGGATTCGTTACTTAGGTGCTGTAGCTGTAGTGCGAGTGTAGGGTTTGGTGTTGGGTCGGTCTCTCCTGTAATCTTGATTGCCCTGCTTCTTCTGTGCTTAAAGGACTTTACACGTAGGGCCTTGTCGAATAGGTTCCTCAGATCTACCATGTCTATGACTCCCAAGGTTAACTATATGTTTAGTTTCAGACCAGGCTTGAATTGGGTCATACTCTGGAGTTTGCTTTCTCTGGTGCTTGTTTTGGATGCCAGGGTGTCAAATTGTTGGATGTTGTTTGCTACAATCATTGTACCTTGCTTCAATGTGTGGAACTGTTCTTGTAGCCTGGCTTTGTAATGCTTTGGAAGGTACCTCTTAGTAAGGTCTCTGCGCATCTGGTTCATGTGGTGGGTTCTCTACCTTCATGTTACAATTCCATAGTGCTCCACCAATCTCTGGCGGCTCCAACCAGTATAGTTTTAGCTAGCCACATTTTCTTGTCCTCAAAAAGATCATACTAGTCGAAGTAATCATCTAGGGCTGCCCTTCATTCATAGAAAACTTGCGGATCAAGGGATCCATTGAATTCCTTCAGTTCTAGCTTTACCTTGTGGTGGTCTACAACTCTCTTTGTTCTTGGCCCGCACTGAAATAGGACCTTAGGTACTCTCCAAGCGATGGTTTTGCTGCTTGTGGCCTCCTTTTCTCCCTCATCTCTGTATCATAACACTCATATATTGGATTTTTGTACGAATTCCTTTGTATGGCCGTTTCTATCTTTGGAATACTTGTGGTGATAGGGCTTTAGATCATCCTCTCTATTTCTCCTTGCTCCAATGGCTCCTTCTCCGTGAGGGACATAGACTTGTGAATTTAGTCTAGGTGCTTGGTGGTGTCTACATGGGATGTCCAGTCCTGGCCTGGCCTGCTCTAGATTAATCACTCTTGTAGTCATATTTGTTAACTGTGTGAGCATCTCGTTGGGTTTTCAGAATCTGTTCCAACCAAGGTTTAAAGTATTCCATGATACCCCACGATACCATACGATACGTGTCCATATTTGACACAACCGATACGATACATCTCGATACGTCTCTCCATTGAATTACACTAAAATACATTAGTCAGAGCGATACAATACTCGATACAGGACGATACGTCTTTTAAAATCACCTTACCGATACAGTACTCGATACCGATACTTTAAACCTTGGTTCCAATTGCTTGGTTATTCCTAGCTCGTCCATACTCCATAGTAACTCTAGGATTGGCTGGCAACCACATCTCTGATACCAAATGATGTAAACCCGATTTTAGGGTTAGGATTTTCTTGTTGAATTCCCTAAAATTTAGGATTTGCCTAGAATCTTCCAGCAATTAAATCAATAACAATATGGGATACCTAAGGGCTGCCATGAAATAGATTGGAGTTGGATGGAAACACTAGGGAATAATAGATGGGTTCTTAGGAGATGATGGAAAAGCCTAATAATCAACAAATCTAAATGGGTTGGGATTAATTGGGTGGAGGGGAAAATTATTCAAAACAGAATCGGGTTTGAGAAGGGATCTTATTAAGGATAGGGGTTTTATTTCTTCCTTGATCTTCCCTTCCCCCCCCCCCCCTTCCTTGAATTTGGATCATCACCCCTGACGGGGAGCACAGAGTGCTCCCCGCCAGCTTTTCCACCACAAATTTGGTGGGACCCACTTGTAAAAAATAAAAAAGTAAAAAAAAAAAAAAAAATCCTCCCATCACCCCACCCCTGGGCCCCCCTGTTTTTATGGTGGTAAAGCCGTCGGGGAGCACTTTGTGCTACCCCGACGGGGAGCTGATCCGGACTCCCCTTCCTTCTTTCTTCTTTCTTTCTTTTTCTGTTTTTTCCTGTTCTCTGTTTTCTGGTTCTGCTGCCAGGAAGGAGAGGCAGAGAGAGAGGGCCAAGAGGAGTGGAGGGGGTAAGGGGGGTTTCGTGGGGAGGGGAGGGCCTGGGGAGTCATGGGGGTTGGGGATTGTTGCTGCCAAGTTTCAGCTGCAAGGGGGAGGGGCTGGGGTGTCATGGGGGTTGGGGATTGTTGCTGCCACGTTGCGGCTGCAAGGGGGAGGGGCTTGCGATGGCAGGGGAAGGGAAGGGAGGGGCTGGGGGAGGCTGTGAGTGGAGGGGCAGGGATAAGGGAGCCTTGCAATAGGGGAGAAGGGGGAAGGGGCTGGGAAAGGGGTGTGATGGGTGTAGGAGGGGAAGGAAGGGGATGGAGGTCTGCTGTACTTACTTGTGGGCTGCTGTAGTTCTTGAAGAAGAGTGCTTGAATGCTTGTAGGTGCTGAAGATTGGAAGATGAATGCTAGATGGGAAGAATGGTACCAATCTTTGAAGAAGAACTTAATTAAACTTCGCCGTGGCCCCATCAAACAGGAACCATGGTCCTCAAGTCAATAACTCTTATTCAAATAATCTGACTATGGAAATATAAAAAAAGAATAGGCTATTTATAGCATACTAAAAGTCCTCGACCCTAATTGGGATTCCTTTATAGATTAGGAACCCACCACATTAATCTCAACCATCCAAATATTGATAATGAAAGATCTAACGGGATCTCCCTGAAAATAGATTTCCCATAAGACTTAAACATTAGAGGAACTCTTCTTGTAAATGAAGACTTTTGGGAATCTTATCATTAAAGAAGAGTCTCAAGACTCAAGAACTCTTATTTAACTTAAACTGGACTTCCTAATTGACTGAAACTATTCAAAAAATTCAAAATAAAAATCTGAAATATAAATCAGCAACTAAATTAGGGGTAAAGTGACCAAATTACCCTCTAGAGAGTTCAGCCAGCCCTAGGTACACCTTTGGGAGTGGTTGTGGGCCCCACTCAGGGTTTTGACTAAATTGAGAATTTTGAACACATCGCCATTCGTATTAGACTAAACATGGCCTTATGTCTAGCCCATGGAGACCATAATATGTGGGTTGACTCTAACCCACTTGAGTAATCCTGGCCCATGAAAGCCATGGACTGCTATTGGTTATATCCCTAGGCCATTGATTGACCTAACCCTTGGGCTTTCTTTCAAGAAGTTGTCTTCAGCCCTGCATCAGTAAGAGGGTTGAGTACTCACTCCTAATGACAGAAACAGAGAAGAAGCCAGGTGAGAATCATTTTCTGGTATTTGGTCGATACAGACTTTGTAATTACTATGATAGTTTTCTTCCAATCCACAATTTTAAGTCTTTTATATGTTCTATGCTCATTTGTGCGTGTAAAGGCTACTTTGATTCTTTTCTGGTTCAGCCCTGGCCCCTGGTCAGTAAAAAGGTCATGGTAGTTCATGTAAGTTATAATTTTTGCCCTTTTGACCAGGTGGTTGGGTGGGTTATTTCTCATATGATACGGTGCGGTTTGGGGAGAAGAAAAAGCTTCCATTTTCAAGTGCACCTAAAGATGATAGAAACCTTCCAGATGTTCATCTGGGTCTCTATGATGATGTTATAGTGTTTGATCATGTTGAGAAGGTAACTCTGGTTTTCCCTATAGTAAGAGTGTTACATTCTTCTGTTGCGTTGTTTATCTTTATTTTAATTAAAGATAAAACAAGCTCTTATTTCTAAAAATTGCTTTGCCACTGAAAAGCTAGAACACTTCATCTGGACTAAACGTGTAGTGTTTGTTGCACATGCATGTCAGACTTTTGACATCATTACTAAGACAGTTTACTGTCCATACGTGTAAACCAGCTGTTATAATTTCTCCTCATTGACTCCCCCTATTTTTCAAATTTTCCATACAAGTTCTCTATCAGAATTAATGGCATTTATATAGCTAAGGTGAGCTTTAAGATACAAATAATGCTGAGTTGTGTAAAATAGTAAGTGCACTTGCAATTGTAGAAGCTCGGGAGTCTTTAATCAAGCTTCCCCTTCAACTAGGTTGAAGATCCTCCTGTATCAAGGTTGTAACAAACCCTGGATCTATAACCAGTACCTGTAAGCATAGAGAGAAATAGAATTAAAAGAAGGAAAGGGGGAGGCTTCAACATAGACAGAGCTGGATAGCCGACTTTCCCCATCACAATTCTTATTTATGAAAGGGCAGTTGCAATAATTAGAAAGAAGATTCTCTAAACAACCAACTCTTATTTAGAAACTCAATAAAACAAACTAAAGAAAACAGGAAACAGGGACACTTGGAGATTAATCATAACTACTCACTATAGAGAAACTTCCCTTTTCAGCGAACACAAAGGAAATTTCATTCAGTTGGTAGTAATTACTCAAGTACATGAACCATCAGAGATTTAGTAGACAATATCTTCATGTTGAATCCAAACAGTAAAGAGCAACTGGCAGTAGTAAACAGGAACTGTGTTACAACCAGCAACATTATCAAAAGCACTTATCAAAGATGGCCACTTGGCCAGTAGTAGATAGTCATGTGCATCATATGATGGCTACGTCGCAAGAGGCAGCAGTATGTAATCTTCATAAAGAAATTATTAGTTTAGTTCCAATGTCCATGCATGAGCAGGTAGTAGTATTATTCTGCTTAACCAAAGCCAAGGATAGAGCCTTAAACTAAGGTCTTTAATGATAAAGAGGTAGTATAGGTTACTGTAGATCAAATAGGCAGTATAGTTTCTTGTAAACCAAATAAACAGTGTATGTTACTGGGGACCAACAACATCAGGTTGTTGACCAAAGAAATATGAATTGTTGTTGAAATTATCTTTTATAAAATAATGAAACTGTCGTGAGGACACAAACAAATAATAGTCTTCAACCAGTCTTGAGTTTATGACTTGAGCAGATGAGAGAATAATAATTTATAGGTTTTCCCCTCACATGTAGCATTACACATGACAAATACAACAATAATTCTGCTTTATCCCAACTAAAAAGGGTTGCCTATGTGGATCTTTGTTGTCCACCCAGCTTTATTTGGGTCGTACTGGATGCAAGGCCTCGGCCATGTATGTCTTTTCTCACCACTTCTCCTAGGGTTATTTTAGGTCTGCCTCTAGCTCTTTTGGTTCCTTCAATTAGGATTAAATAACTCCTTCATGCTGGAGCATTTAAAGCCTTTGTTAAACATGGTTGTGCCATCTCGATCGACTTCCTCATAGGTTATTGTGTATTAGAGCACTCCCAGACCAGCTCTAATTTGACCATTTCTTAGTCTTGGCACCTATCCTTCTCAGCTCCCCCTTTTGTGATCAAATCTTAACAAGTTTTTTTTCCTTTCAATTTTGAGGCTTAAAGAGGCTGCTGCCATTAGAGTGCACCTTCTCTACAGATTCTTCTAGAAAACACAAGTGAGTTGTTTTTTCTGGATTTTCTACCCATCCCAATCCAACCATTGGTTCAGCTCCATCTTTGGACCACATCACCACCACCAATAACCTAGTAATTGATCCAAAATTCACCTACATCTGATTTCTCATATACTAAATTCAGCCTCCTCGAGATTTCGAATTCACCAGGAACTCCAAATTTCTAACCTAAATTTGTCCAATCTAATTGGCATAACTCCAAAATTTGGACCATGTGCATCCCACACCGAAACCTAGACTAGGTTCAACCGTTCAATTTACATCCCCATCCTGTCATGCACCATTCACAACCTTGATTTTGTCTAATCCTGTCAATAATTAGCCCAATTTGAGATGATTCTTTTAAGATCCTATCAATTGGATAATGTAGCCTTTTAATGGGTGTCTGAACAATGCCAAAATTTACTGAAATCTCAGGAAAACAGAATCAGCTATTGTTATCTTTAGTTGGGATTAGGCATGATTTAGGGTTGCATAGGGTTTATTTAGGGTTATGGCTTAAGGGGAAGGAACTGAGGTTATTATTGAAGTTTTAACGAAAGTTTGGACTTCAACAGAAAATTCTAAGATTTAGTGTTTTGTTGAGTGAAAATAGGCATGGTGGCTCATGGGTTTTTAGTGATTGGATGAGGATAGGATTGGGGAGAAGGAGATGAAATTCTAATGAGGGGATGATAAGTTATAGGGATTTTCAAGCTATGGGATGATGGTGGGTGAAACCTTAGAATATGGGACCTGTGGTGAGTGTGGTCTATTGGTGTCAAAATAGGCCAAAACTGGGATGGAATGCAGGTAATGACATAGGGATATCGGATATGATCCTCCAAATTTGGTAGATTTGGATGGCAAATCGGAAGATATGAGGTTTTACTTGTTTTAATGATGTTACAAAGTCCAAAAATTCAAGAAGTGGCTGGTTTTAAGGGTTAAAGTTTGGGCTGAATCATTCACCCAAAAGAAAAAGTCTGAACTAATCTAATGGTTAGATTGGTGTAGATTGACTTTGAAATTTGGGTTAATTCAAAAGTTCAGAAATTTAAAACTAAAACAAGGTGAAAATGGAGGGGGATGGGAGTACTGGCTTCAAGTTACCTTGTCAGAGGGGCCTTGTATAAGTTGATGAAAGGGTTGGAGATGACAAAGTGCATGCTGAGCCATTTAGGATCAAGGTTTTAACCTTAAACCATTAGTGGAGTCTTCCCACCTTGGGGGTCCTTACCAAGGCTAAGTGCTCATCTCTATCGTTATTAGTAAAAGCTTAAAGAGTCAAGGGGAAGTTGCTAAAAAGTGTAATTGTTTAACAGTATTTTTCCTGTCCGCGTGTGGGTTTTAAATTAAATGTTTACGATGAGTAATCCTAAGAATCTTAGGAATAGAAACCTAACATTGTGTGCGAACTAAAAGGCTAATCCTACAAGGGTACTACAACCCTAACTGCTCTATTATTATGATTCTTACCACCCCTTCTTATTATCTGAGAATTAAATTAAGAACAAGAAAATGCAACCTCTTTTAATTGTAGAGGTGTTTTATTACAATTGAAAGACTCAAAATAAGATGTGTTTAATTGCCCAAGTTTTGGAAGCTCATTGCTGAAGTAACTGACTGAATATAGAATAAAGCTGCTAAGCAGCAAGCCAAACCATGGTTGTCAAGGTGTCACCTTGGCGTCTAGGCCTGTGGTTGACCAGGACGCCTTGGATGCCTAGCTTGTTTAGTTGGTTTTGCTTTAGATTTAGCCTTCTCCAATGCCTTGGCTCACCTTGCGCCTTGAGCCAAACTGCTGGACAGCAGGTCTAGGAGCTTTTGTCAGGCTTCTGGTTGCTGGTCTCTCAATCATAGGGACTGAATCTGCAACATCGACCATTAATCTTACTAAGGCTGCATCACATCATATGTTAGTTGAAAAACCAAGCCAGAATTGATTCAAGAGAACATGCAAAGAGGTAAGGGCTGAAAAGATAGAAGAATAATTGTACAACCATCCCTTATAAGGGATTATATTATTAGTACTTTGCAGGATGATGCCCAAACTAGGCTATTTGTGTGCTGCTTCTACAATGTCAGACTCCTCCTTTAGCATTATAGGTCTTTACATTTGCCCCTTCCATTGCTTCTTTTTGGGTCATTCAGTCTTGTGCTATCAGTTAGATGATTGGTACGGTTTTAGTGTTTGATATCTATTGTATTTGCTCTAGTTGGGATACTGTTAGGGTAATTGATGGTTTCATTTCTTTAACCTCTAGTAAGGCTAGTGTTTAGGTTACTTTTCTATTTCTCTTCACTCTGTCCTTTGTCTTCCTGGCCTTGCCACTAATCTATTATCTCAAAGCCAACAAACTGAATCCTTGATTTTTTGTGTCACCTTCTACCTTTCTTATTGTCTTTTTCAAGATTTAGCTACAAAATTATATGCAAATGGGCATAAGGAGAAAAGACAACCTTTTTTAGCCCCACTTGTTTTGCCTATTTACAAGATCCGTCTACTTCTTTTTCTTCCTCTCATATATTCCCGTGTGAACCACGTATTTTTTTGATATAGCATTGTCGTTCATCTTATTGTATCAAAGATATGTATCGACGTGTGCAAAAGTGCATGGAAATAGTCAAAGTAAAAGAACGGTCAAACTTAAACAAATGACAATAGATACAACCAAAAAATAGTCTCTCTAACATGCATTAACACCTAAATAAAGAATACCATATATTTAAGACAACTGCGTTAAATGGAAGTCGTTATTAGTAACCAAAGATGAGGTTTCTTAAATGTATTACTGCGTCTAATACCATGAAGAATGTTGGGAAGGTTCAAAGCATATGTGGACTTTTGAATCCCCCCCCCCCCCAAAAAAAAAAAAAAAAAAAAGAAGAAAAAAAGAAAAAGAAAAATATGAAAGCAGCGCATATGTGGACTCTTCTTTATGCTTTTACGTTTCTTTTTGCTTGTTGTGAGGTTTCTTAATAGATTTATGAAAGAAGCACCCTTTAACAGGTTTCTATTTGAGAACACCTTTAACTTGTAATGTATCTACTTCTCATTATTCTTGTAATTATTAGCAAACTAGATAAGCTTCTCTGGTTGCATGTTTAGTTGATTGTTTCCACTTTCAGTTTCTGTTCAATATGAATGGACAATGCTTTGATTGGAAACCTAGAAATATATCATACTAGCCACTAATTAAATGGTTTACGTGTTTAGTAAGTTTTATACATCATAGTATATTGTGATGTTTAGTGCTTCATAACCTACCATGTGGTGGAAAAGGGTGGATCCATTTGGTAAGATGTTGATTCATATTGAGTCAACTTGGTCTATTAATTGCTCCAATTTAAGTGAGAGTACTTGAGTCTTTTTTATTTAATTTATGTAATTAGAATAAGAGTTCCACGCATGGTAGGAATTAGGATTTGAGTTTGTTGGGTCATAATAGTAGGAGTTAGAGAAAATCTATGAATCTCCTTGCTTTCACGTATAATGTTCTTTATGGTCTTGCAGTAAACCAAACTTCTTCTGGTAAATTTTCCTAGACAGTATGTTCATACCTGTTTCATAAACAATCGTTTTGAAAAATGAAGTTTAGAAGAAGAACAGGGAGAAACATCAGGTGGTCTCATAGAAATCTAACTAAATTTACTGGGTGTTGACTTTGCCCTCAGAAAGCACATGTAATCCACTGGGTGCAGTTGGATCAGTACTCTTCAGTTGCTGAAGCCTACTCCGATGGAATGGATCGTTTGAAGTCTTTAGTTGCTAGAGTGCAAGATATTGACTTGTGAGTAACTATTTATTGCATTACATCCCTTATGCAATTTTAGTACACTTCAATTGAATCCATGAAAGTTCACTCACGGTAATTTTATTTTTTGGTTGTCAACTATTAGGCCGAAGATATTATCAGGTTCTATAAATTTATCCACCCGCCTTTTTGGTTCATCGTTGAAAATGTCAAGCATGACAAAAGAAGCATACATGCAAGCTGTATTGCAAGCTAAAGAGCATATCTTTTCTGGGGATATTTTCCAAATAGTACTAAGTCAACGTTTTGAGCGACGAACATTTGCTGATCCTTTTGAAATATACAGAGCGTTAAGAGTTGTTAATCCAAGTCCTTACATGGGTTATCTACAGGTATGCCCACTTTTTTCCAGAAGCTTTTTGTTATTTGACTCCAGTTCCTTACATTACTTATCTACAGGTATGTCCAGTTTTTTTCATAAACGTTTTGTTATTTCATTCCAATGGATACTTTTATGAGTAGTTCATTCATGTTGGATTTGGTTTTGATATTCTTTTTTTGTCTCATTTAGGCCAGAGGATGCATTATGGTTGCTTCAAGCCCAGAAATTCTAACTCGTGTAAAGAAGGTAAATTGATTTGGTGACTAATCTTTTCTTTTCTCATATTGCAGATGATAAGTGATTTCAAGAATATAAACGGAGTACTCTTCACCTTAGGATTTTACTTATCATGCAATATGAGAGGTGCTTGAACAGGGTGATGGCTATGCTGTTCATGTGGATTTTCTTTTTCTTTTATGGCATCTTGTTTTGATTTAGTTCCGTATGAAGGGAATCAATCCTCTATAAGTTGAACTGCATATTGCTAACTGTGAAATATTGAATGTAGATAAGAGAAAGAGAGGGAAGGAGCCACTTTTTAGTATTGGAGCTTCATAGCTGTTAGATATCCCTTTCTGTTTTAGCTGAGGTTTCTATTTTAGTTACTTTCTATTTTTGTTATTTTCTATTTTTCTTTGACGAGTAATCTCCCTAGGATAGTGTCCTTTATAGTAGATTTGGGAGATTCTATGCAATATGCACAAATGCAATATGCACTTTCCTAAACTGAGTTACAGAGGAAAAATATATATTGCATAGAATCTCCCAAATCTACTAAAAAGGACACTATCATAGGGAGATTACACATCAACCAACCAATAAGAGAAATAGAAAGTATCCAAAAGTAGAAAGTAACTAAAATAAAAACCTAAGCTAAAATAGAAAGAGATATCCTAACAACGGTCAAGTTGTGAGGACTTCATCCATCAATCTTTAGTATTTATAGATATGGTAAAACAAGTAGATCTGAACAAGGAAACAAAAGCAGACTTAGATTGGGATTTAGGATTACAAATCCTACTCAAATAGACGTGGAGGTTTTCCATGAAGTTTCCAACAAAAGTGTTGAATGTGCCTAGGACGTCCACAATCATGGCAGGTTTTGATCTACAAAAGGGTTCTCTTTTGCTAAACAAAGAACTCTGTAGAAGGTGTTGGAACATGGTCACTACCAAGAATCTTTGCCCAAATAGAGTCAAACTCTTTTCCAAGACCTCCTAAAATACTGATCACAACTAATTGTTCTCATTGTTGTTGCATCGTCTGTACATCAGAGTAAATGTGTAGAATAGCATTTTATTCCTTATGCATTCTTTTATAATCAGCAAAGTACTGAGTAAGAGCCCTACCCTTTCTATCAACTCGATAAAGCTCCCCTGATAACACATAAATTCTGGAGAGTTTATTCTGGCCAGATTACATAACATTTAGGTACTCCCATAAAATTTCGGTCTGTAGATCCAGAATATGGTGCACCATAGAATTAAACATTTACCCAAGTATATGTGCATCAATAACCACCTAATTTTCATCTTTCTTTAGGACTTGATTTAGTCAAGTGGGCTAGCTCCGTTGGTGTCCAGTGAGAATTACCTTTACTGTAGCCCTCCACTGATAAAAGTTTGAGGCGTCTTCCAACTTCTTTTCGGACAATTGATGGGAGGATGAGAAGATGATTCTTGTCATGGTGCTCTTGTTAGGTGCAGTTTCAGTTTCTCCCATAACTTAACAAGGTAGATCAATCCAAAATAAGACTTCAAACAGACAGACCGTCTAACAAACAGTAGCTGCTGTCCTCAATTAGAAACTATCCAATAAATACACGAAAATATCTCCCAAGACCCTAATAAGGACTGAACCACCCGAAAAGACAGGAAAATATCTCCCTCACCCAAATACAATACAAATGCAACAAATTCTTCCTTAAACCAGTAGTCTCCAGCAAAGTATCTCCCTTTTTTTTAATTTTTTTATTTTTAGCTCAAAATCAGAAACATTCCCAAAACAGAAAATTATCTATTCTAACCTAATAGACAAACCAGCTTCCAAAGAAACCTCAATAACAGTTAATTTTCCTCAAGAAAACTTTCAGCAATAGAGATAATCTTCTCAGACAAAAGTATAATACCAATATACACCAAGGAAGAATCACAGGAATAGAAAATAGGCTTCTGTATGCAGTCAATCCAAAACAAACAGAGCACAACTTTTGGTCTGAAACCTGCACTAATGGCAAGGAAAAATTCCAACAAAGAGAAGGGGTATCGCAGACCCCAAAACTTAAGCTGATTCTTCTTGTCAGACCAAAAATTCCAAAAAAAGAAAAAGAAAAAGAATGTACTAACCTTTTAATAACTCAAGCCAGAAATTGTGGACTGAATCCTTCAACCGAAGATGAGAAGTTTATAAACTTCTTCCCACATCATAATATATCCCCCAAAAAATGGAACGTAAGGTGCTGCTCCCCCTTAATTGCAAGCTGAGAAGAACTTCAAACCAGTTGGATGGATTCCAAATGTTGAAGACTAAATTCGAGATGAAATAGATTGAATTTGCAGGGATGTAGATGATTTTCAGCTCTGATATCATGTGAATTGAATGTAGATGTGCAAGAGAGAGAGAGGGAGCCACGATTTAGCTTTGGAGCTTCACAGTTAAGTCGTGAAGACTCCCGTCGTCAATCTTTATTATTTATAGATGAAAAATAATTAGATCTGAAAAGGAAACAAAACCAGACTTAGAATAGGACATGCTACAAATCCTATTCAAACTATGACTCTAAAACAGTTCCATTCTGATCAGGAGCTAATTCACGATGGACTATTTCTGGACACTTTTACCCTTCTAACACTAATCATTTTCTTTTACTGGTTGAGGATATTATTATGTAAAATTTGTTTCCCCTTTCAAAGGTTATTTTCTCATTGCGGGAATATAAATTTTTTTGGTGCCAATCTCTTCCTCAATATAAGTTTGTTCTCATTAACAGGGAAGTATTATTAACCGGCCACTTGCTGGGACTTCTAGAAGAGGTAGGACAGAAAAGGAGGATAAGATATTTGAAAAGGAACTGCTGAATGATGAAAAGCAATGTGCAGAACATATTATGCTAGTTGATCTGGGACGGAATGATGTCGGAAAGGTTTGTCCTTACTTTTTGTTGGTGTGAAACAATTGTATAGGCTAAGCGTTTTGTTCCGCTTGACTATATAATTTGCAACATTCGTGTGTGCTTGTCTATTCATCTTGACATTTGTAACTCTCTTAATAACATCTACTTTTTCAAAATTGAGGTACTAGTCTTTGAGAGAATTTATCCCAAGTTTGTCTTCATGTCAATGTTTTTCTCCCCTCTGCATGTTTAAATTACCAAAACAGTAGAGTTGTTACAGAGAATGGGCAATCGAGGAATTAGAGGGGCATGCTGTATGTGACTGTATCCAATATAGATATAACTATTTTGTATAGGGAAAATTACTTGTTTACCCCGTGAATTCCACAATTACTTAAGCACCTCGTGAATCTGATCTATAATAATCCAACCTGATGCCATTATTTAAGCACTGCTAAGAGCTGATATCATAGGTTATATAATTTCTATATACCAGAACTTCCCTTAAAGGGTAGTGAATTGACATGGTTACCCTTACTAACTAAAAACCCCTTTCTCTTGCCTTCCTCTTTCATTTGTGGAATTTGCAGATGCAGTAGAGCTGTAAAGCCACTAGTGATCTTTCTTCTAAATGGACTTGCTTAGATTGATAGGATGGAGTTTTTAGAATACCTACAACAATGCAGTGAGAAGTCTAGTAGGCTCTAGAAAAATGAAGGGAGGTGGAACCCTAGGACCATATGAGATCCCAATTGAAGTTTGGAAGAAGACAACAAAGTTGTTTAACAAGATTTGGAGTACTTAGAAAATGCCAGATGAGTAGAGATTCTAGAGAAGTACCATAGTGCTGACTTTTAAGAATAAAGGTGATATCTAAAATTGTAATAATTATAGAATATCCGTCTAGGTAACCTGTTGGTGAAGAAATTTGCTACTTGATCGTTAGACTTCATAAGCGATATACAAATTATGTCACTTTGCAACTTCTCTTTTGTAAAATGCTTGTCAATCTTCTCATGCTTTGTCTTGTCATGTTGCATTGATTATGTTGTAATGCTTATAGCTACTTGTTGTCACAATGGGAAGGGGCATTGCACACCCAGATCTTTTGGTAGACCACCTCATAACTATAGTAACTCACAAACCCCTTGTGCCGTAACTTGAAATCCTACTTCAACACTACATCTTGCAATGACATTTTGCTTTTTTCCTTTGCCAAGTAACCAGACTAGATTCTTACCAGCAAATAGTATCCTGAGGTGGAGTTCCGATCATGTGATCTTGCCAGGTTTGCATTAGTCTAAGATTCAATATGGAGATGATCATGTGGGGACAAGAGAACACCTTTGCTTGGAGTTGATTTTAGATAATGAAGAATACGGAAGATGGTAGACATATGTGTGAACTATCTCACAATCTTAACTATTATGAGATAGATTAGTTTTCCATCAGTAACTGATGATGACCTTTATCAACATTTTTCCCTTCTTCATCCTTGAGTTGGAGTAATTTCTAGAGGAGTATCCCTTAAGGACAACGTAGTAAGCCTCTTTCAAATAACAAGTCTATAAGAATGTCATTTTAGTTGAATGAGAAACTTCAATCTCTAGAAAGCGCCTCGGTTTTCCTAGATCCTTTATTTCAAACTCATCACTCAGGAATTTTTTCAATTTCAATACTTCTGGACCAACATTGCTTGTCACAACTATCTCATCGACGTAGACAATTAGAATGGTAATTTGGGGACCTGTCCTAATAAAGAGGGTTTGTTCAACATTACCATGCAAACCCTATTGACACCATTACCTTAGAAAATCTACCGAACCACGTCTGAGATGACTGCTTTATCCCATATAGTGCACCTTGTATTTGCATACTTTACCTTGGGTCTTGTCATCAGAGAAACTAGAGCAAATTTCTAGGCAGACTTATTCTTTTAGTTCTCCATGTAGAAAGACATTCTTCACATTTTAACTATTGAAGATCCCATCCAAAAGTAACCACACATGCTTTGATGGTGTTCAGCTTTACAATATGTGCAAACGTGTCTTGATAGTCAATCCCGAATGTGTACTTGAATGGAAACCATTTTGGCTTTGTAGTGATTTATAGATTCATCACTATTTTTCTTCACAAAGAACACCCACTTGTACCCAATAGGTCTCTCACACGGAGGAGGAACAACAAGCTCCTATGTCCCATTTTCTTCAAGAGCTTTAATTTCTTCTAGCATCGCTGGCAGGGGCGGAGCCAGGATTTAACATGGGGGAGGGGGGCGAATAATGAGTTTGGATCACCTCTCCGTCGGACGAGCACTAATGTCTTTTCACCATACATATTATGTGGGCCAATGCGGGACCCATTGTTCCACCTCTAAATTATTTTATTATATTCGGACGTGGGGTCCACATTAAAAATTTAGGTAAATTAATAGGACTAAAATATAGATAACACAATTATAAGTAAATTATACAAAATATATTGAAATAAAGCATAGGGGCTAAAATTGTGGGAGAAAAACTTTAAAAAATCATGAAAGAAAAAGGTGGGAAAGAAATTGTGGGAGATATTGTAGGAAAAAAAAAGATAGATTTGAAGTCTTATTAACTAAATATGGGGAAAACAGTCAATTTCCATAAATTAAGTAAGAAAAAAAAAAATCAATGATTATGATTAGACCTAATAATATTAATGGCTGAAATCCTAAACATCCAACTTATAAAACTTAAACTTTAAATTGCTATTAGTAGGAATTGAAAGTTTAGGGATTAAAAAATAAAATTAAATAATTACGATTAGATCTAATAAAATTGATGGCTGAAATTCTAAACGAGATTTAAATTTCTACTAATAGGAATTGCAATTTTAGGGATTAAAAAAAAAAATCAAATATTATGATTAGATCTGATAAAATGAATGGCTGAATTCTAACGAGATTTAAAGTGCTATTAGTAGAATCGAAATTTTTGGAGAAAGAATAGCGAAATAAAAAAAAAAAAAAATCAATTATGCTTTCTGAAAAGAATACTAGAAAAATTCAGAGAGCGAGAGAGAGAGAGAGAGAGAGAGAGAGAGAGAGAGAGAGAGAGAGAGAGAGAGAGAGAGAGAGAGAGAGAGAGAATACTTGATAATTGTGGAGAAGATTTAGGAAAACTCCAATGCCTACTAACTACTCCAATGTTTTGTGAGATGTAAGAGAAAAAAAAGAGAGAAAATAAGGAGTATTCAAATTTTTAAAAAAGATTTGGGGGGGGGGGGGCATGCCCTAATGTGGCTCCACTACTGATCACTGGCTTCCACTTAGGATCTGCATAAGCCACCCACACTTCTGTGGGGGCAGGTGTAGAACAAAGGGAAGACACAAAACAACGATAGAAAGGTGAAAGAGATTCAAGGGAGACAAAATGAGATATGGGATAAGTGCATCTCCTAACATACTTTCGAAGGGATATATGTTGTTCAAGAGAATAATCCTTGCCTGGAGATGAAGCATGTGAATATCCAGGCTTTGGTTTTTTAGAGGATTCTTATAATTGTAAAGATGCTTTGGTAGTGGTCTCTTCTTGAACTATGACTTCAAAATGTTGCTACCAAGAGTTTGCTGCTCCTTTGTTCTCAAAGTATTTCTACCAGGAGTCGGCGGTTCCCCCTCACTTTGTACATCTGGTTGATCTATTCTAGGTTACTCTGTCAGTAGCTGCTTTATAGGTGATTCCTCTGGCCTTATTCCGTCTCATTTTCAATTGTTGGATGAACACCCAAGTCAGTGAAGTCAGGGTTTGATGCATCTTTACCAGAAATATTCTCCCCCTAAAGAGGTGTTGAGATATGATAGGATGAGGCTCTGTGAAAGACGATATCCATGGAAACAAAGAACTTATAGGATGGTGGATGGTAGCAGCGGTAACCCGTCTGAGGAGGATATTCCACAAAGATACATTGACTACTTTGTGGATCAAGCTTGCTAATATAATGATGATTGCAACAACAACAAACACAGGAGATTACTAGGGGGAAACCAAAAAAGGGTTCTGTCCAAGAAGTACAACTCCAAGTGCTTTAAAGTCGAGTATGCAAGGAGGCAGTGAGGACATTTTTCCAGTATTGGGATGGAACATTGTGAGCAAACATCAGGCACAGGAACCTCTAGTAAGTGTTGGTTGCTTCTTTTAAGCTTCACCATTCTGAGCAGGAGTATCAACACAGCTTGTTTAATGGAGTATAAATGATCTACCAAGTATGCCTAAAAAGTGTGCATGCTCCACATATTGTGGAGTGCTTTGTTCTTACTGTCCAACTGGGTTTGTACCATCTTGTGAAACAGTTGAAAACATTAAAGACATCATTCTTGTAACGCATTAGGTATACCCAAGTCACACAAGTAGGACAGTAAATAAAGGTTATAACCTAGCGATGACTAAAAATAGAATTACAACGAGTGAGACCCCATACATCTGAATAAACTGAATCAAGAGAGCAGTCACTTCTTTTACTAGAAGAAGAATAACTAGATTGTGTTTGGTTAGCAAAAGGACGTGTAAAAAAGCCTTGTCTTTATTACAATGCTCAAATAAATTTGGGAAAAGGGAAATTAAGGTTTTAACAGGAGGGAAGTCAAGTCTTTAATAAAGTACCTGGGGTGACTGAGTGGATCTGTGGTGTTGGTGAAGAAGTTGTGACAGTGGGACAAGCCATATGGTTGAGCAAATAGAGACCACTTTGCACCTTACCAATTACCATGTCTAATCGTCCTCTCAATCACTAGATCCTGTACGACACAATGAGAAGGAAAAGAAAAAGGTAACTTTGCAGTTTAAATCCCTAGTAAGGCTACTAATAGATAAAAGGTTAGTAGAAAAGGAGGGAATGTGCAAGACAGCTGCTAAGGTTAGGGTTGAAGCATAGTTGTCACGGCGACGAGGCGATGCAAGGCAGTTTAGGCAAATTGAGGTGATGAGTCGACGAGGTGCCCTCCGAGGCGCTTTTGAGGCGGTTGAGGTGTTTTAAGTGAAAATTTTAGTGTACATCTCATTCACTCTAAATCTATCATATCTTATATAATAAAAAAACTAATATCAGACTACCTCAAGTCATCCAACATACTGCAAACCACACATAATAGGTCCTAAATAAAAAGTCGCGAGAAGAAAGGAAGAGAAGAAGTTGTTTGTTGCTGGCCACTGCTTGCCGGAGTGTCGTCGCGGGAATGGAAGAGAAGAAGAGAGGAAGAGATTAGGGATTAGAGTGAGAGTGAGAGTGTGAGACTTGAGTCAAGAACTTATTCTCTTTTGATTTTGTTTGTTTTTATTTTTATTTTAACATTTGATCACATGTAACGTCATTATACATATGCATATAGGTTCAAACAATAGATACTTTACAATCGGAATCTAATAAGTATTTCAATATATGCCTTCGATTAGGCATCTTTCTCGTTATTTAAAAAAGGAAAAAAAAAGCGGACGCCTTATTGCCTAAAAATAAGGCTACGCCAATTTGAGGCGTTCCGAAGGAGCCTAGATGCCGAGGCGACGCTTAGGCGACGCCTTGACAACTATGTTGAAGAACTGTGAATCGACCCTTTTCCATAATAGAATAGAGGGATTCATTTGCCATACAGGCTGTCTCTTTCCTGTAAAGAGTGGTTTACTGGTGGAATTGAGGGGAAGACCCAGTCATGATCTGCAGTCCTAGAGTTGATAATCCAGGAGCCAGATACAGTCGTAGCACAAAAAAGTAGGATAAAAATACCTGAGTGGGCCTTATGATTACTGGAAGTAGCAGAGGCTGTTGTAGATGTAGTAGTGGAAGCTTGTAGCTGCTGATCGAGAGCTTGCAAGTAGTTTTAGGGTTTTAAACCAGTGGTATATGGGGAAAAAATTAGGATAAATTAAAACCAGTCTCCAGGGTAATGAGTATGCCAGAAAGGGAAAAAAATTACAACCTTGTAAAAAGAATCTGAACTGTTTACTAATGGCAGTTCAGATTACGGCCTTATAAACGAATGCTAAAAGAAAGGAAAAAAAATTACAATCATAGGTTCTGAACAGTTACTGGTTATAAACCTAAAAAATATTGTAAAAGGTTAAAAAGCTGCTAAGTATAGCAGGACAAAATCCTGGTCTGCTGCAAGGTTAGGTTTCCAAAAAAGAAGTAATTTTCCCAAAAAAAAATTCAGGTAAAGGGAGAACAGGTTCATGGCAGATCATTAAGGTTTTTTTTTTTTGTTTAACGTCATAAGAAAGAGAGGGAAGAGGGCAACAGTTTGGTCCATTGAGTTCCCTTACTGCTGACCTCAAAGTTTAGGTAAGATAGAGGCTGCGGTTAGGGTTTCAGCAAAAAATAAAAACAGCAACTTACCTGGAAGGTCTGGAGATGGAAGATCTGAAAGTTGAGGGGAATGTTGTCTCTTTTTTCTTTTCTTTTGTTTTTTTTTTTGTTTTATGTGTGTGTGTGTGAAGAATTACAGATAGAAGTTGATGTTTGAAGAAGCCAAGCTGCAAAAAATTAAGAACCATCTCTTGCGATTGGTTTTATAAAAGATGGAAAAACAGATAGGGCTCAAAGTAGAGCCTATAGCTCTTATACAATGTTACGAGACTAAGAGAATATTATTCAGAGAATTCTACTTTTATTCATGGCCCTCAATGGGAACTTATAGTTATACATTGCGAGTCAATCTTGCTCTGAGTAAGAAAAGAAATACAAGAATAAAAATCAGAAAACTAGTCTAAGACTAAACAGAGAAATAAAGTAATTTGAAAACAAATAAAAGAACTCAAACAAGAACTATGTGAGGGGCTTTGTCCCTCTTACAACCATGAAGAATATCGTGGTCTATTTTGTAAAATGAGTTGAAAAGAATAATTGAAAATTAAGATAATTAGGTAGTACTTATTGCAGTATGTCATTAAAATGATTTGGAAAGTTTGATGGATAATGGCTGTTATAATTTACCAGCGTAAATGGGTGAGATTGATTTCAGGAACTCATAAGAACTTTCTGAATCAATTAGCCCAAATGGTTAACACTTAACTCCATGAATTTTGCTTCCATAGCAGTTTCTGTTTCTGGGGCCTCATATTTATTTCCATCTTTCTGAAATGACTCAGTACTTAGCTGTAACATGATTGATTTCATCTTTGGTTTTCAGATTGAATGCATCTCATAAAAATTTGGTTAAAATGATTTGTGACTAAAGATATTCTTCACCAATCACTACAGGTCTCCAAAGCTGGTTCTGTTAAGGTACAGAAGCTTATGAATGTTGAGCGGTACTCTCACGTAATGCACATTAGCTCCACGGTGAGGAACTGTGTCTTCTGTTTCTGTTTTAGTTATTCATGAGATGAATTACCGACATGAAAGTCAAGGTGCTGCAGCAGCTACGTGAAGACCTTGATTAGTACTCTTTGGCAGGTTTTAGCTTGATGGTGTTAGTTGAGGATATAAGATCTGAGTATTATGTCATGAGAATCAGTTGTTTCTCTTTCTAGGTTTACGCAAGTGCGTCTATTTGAAGTTTTTATTGCTTTAACTCCGCTCTATTTGAGATTTATTTGCAGTCAAGATTCGGTTTACTTCATATCCATTCAAAGCTTTTAATGGATAGTTCTTGGCTTCTCAGGTTACAGGTGAATTACTTGATGGTCTCACTTGCTGGGATGCACTGCGTGCGACTTTGCCTGTTGGAACAGTCAGTGGAGCACCAAAGGTAATAACACCTTCACTTGTTTGATTGGGTGAATGATAATTGACTGATGATGAAGAGTGAGCATAGTTTGAAACTCTCAAAAAAGGGCTTTGGAGTTGCAAAATTGCACGGCACCATTTAGGAAATTATCTTCTGAACTAGTGTCCTGGTGTTGATAATGCCTTGTTTTCTCTTACACACTCTTCTTTCCCCGGGGGGTGGGGGGATGATTTCCTTTGAAAGTGGTGCATGGATTATGTATCCCATATTTTCTCAGTAGGCAACAGCGGGAATCGTCTACTGACTCCAAATGTGCCATGCAAGTATGGATATGCTTGTTTTACTCATCTCCTCTTTGGTTAATCCACTGTTGAGTGAAACACATGATTGCATGGAACTGGTTCTTTCATGATCAATATGTTTTCTTGTGTTCAATGATGGCAATTTGTTGTCTTTTTTTGGTCAATGTCAGTTTTTATGCAAGCAAGTTTGCTGGAATTCCCTTTTATTCATAATGATTTACTGAAGTCTTCAATCTTTCTTTTGGGGTAACCACTATTATTTTCAATTAAAGAGTGCACCAAAGATGGCGTTGGGATAATATTTTTCATTTTGTACATTATAACATAAGGTGAAGGCCATGGAGTTGATAGATCAGCTGGAAGTCACTAGGCGTGGGCCATATAGTGGTGGTTTTGGAGGCATTTCTTTTACTGGAGATATGGACATTGCGCTTACTCTTAGAACGATGGTTTTCCGGACTGCGACCCATCATGACACAATGTACTCATACAAGGACACAAGCCAACGCCGGGAATGGGTGGCCCACCTTCAAGCCGGGGCTGGGATTGTAGCGGACAGTGTACCCGAGGATGAACAGAGAGAATGTGAAAACAAAGCAGCTGGTCTTGCCCGTGCCATCGATCTGGCAGAGTCGTCATTTGTAGGGAGAAGGAAAAAGATATAGAAACATATTTATCTTTTTTTCATATGCTTTTGGTTTTGGTTTTTTGGTGAAATCTTTTGTTCATATACTATGATAATTATGTTTGCACCTTTCAGTAGCAAATGTGAACTGAATTTGCATATGCCTAGCTGTTAAGATGATTCTATGGCTTCTGCTTTCTATTTTCTGAAGGGAGTAGTTGCATAACAGAGAATAAAGAAATTAGAAGCCAAATTCTGAATTAAAACTTTGAAGGACTGATAAACTTTGATGGACGACCAACTCCAAAGGGTGCCAATTTGGTACCGAAACCGCACCGTTTAAATTGTACCTTACCAAATCGTTTTAAAATTTGGTATGGTTTGTACCGAAACCGAATTTGGGCATTTGGTATAGTATGGTTTTGATATAAGGTGCCATACTGTCTGTATTTACCGTATACCATACCAAAATCCTGAATACCAAAACAGTATTTCGTACCGTATTTAGGTTATTTGTGTAATAACTTATAACCCTAAACGTTAGCTTGAGTCTTTAGAGTTCTACCTTCTTCGAGATTTTGGCTTCGATTGATCAAGTCACTAACTTTGCGTTCGCGTGAACTGTGCAAAGTTAAGCAACTGATCACTGAGCCTTCTTCGTCTCCTACTCTTCTCTTTGTTTTAGTTGAACCAGGTGCATACTTGCAAAAGTGCTAAAGTATCTTCTCTTCTTTTTGTCTTCTTTGTTAATTTTTTATTAATTTTTTTCCTTTCTAGATGCTAGTCTGTTACTAAGTTCGATTCAAAGCTGAGATGGATTAAGTGAAAAAATTTCATATCTTTAGCATTATTTCCCCTTCTTTGGGTATCTTCCGAGTGTTCTCTCCCTAGTCTTCTAAACCTTACAAGTTACAAAAACGAAACCAAGCATTGAAGCAAAGCTCTTTGGAGTTGGAGTTGGAGTTGGAACCATAGCTTTCTCCCATTCTCCTGTTGGGGATTGAAACTGAAGCTCCAAGCAGAATTCACAAGCCACACAACTCAGGAAATCCAGAGATTGCAGACAAATTCCATGGTAATCACCTAGGTGTCACTTTACCAACCCCTGAAAACAAATCACTGACTAGAAGAAAATGAGATATGCTAAGGTGTCAGTGTCACTGTCACATTCCCTTCAAAATTACTCTTGTTTGTCTTCAATTTTTAATGCTATAATTATTTCTTCAATTACTTCGATCATTGTCCTCACTTTCCTTGTGTACTAATTTTCGGGTTTCGATTAGAGAGAGGGGAACCGTGTGGACTGGAAAGAGTCCAGATGCTTCTTGAGTTCTTTTTCCACTATGTTTGGGTTAATTTTTTTTTTCATGGATTGGTAAATATCCCTACCGGACCATCAACTTTTAAGTTTTTCAAAATGATGAATTTTTCTGAATCATTCTGTGGTTGCATTGATTTTGGTCATTCTTGTTTCGAATGTCCAGAAAAAGGTTTAGTTTCAACTTAACAATATCAATATTAGGTAACTGAAACAGGTTACATGTATGCTTTTGCGTCATTCCTGAGCATCTCTTTTTAGTTATGATTCGTAGTTTTCTTCTTTTGATATTGGTTTCCTTTATTCACCTATTGGAAGTTGGGATTAGTTGATAAAAGGAAAAAAAAAAAAAAAAATTGTTTGCTCCTTTTCAATGGAGATCTGTTGTACGCATCCAGATTATTTATAATCTCTCTTCCCTGCATCCACTAGAGATTCCCTTGTGTTGTTTTGGGATATGATTCTCAGAATGGCTTTTAAGTGAACAAATTGCTCGTGCTGGGCTGTGGCCATGATTAAAGCACAATACCAAGGGGTTCGGTGCTGGGAAGCATACTGCCTGCAGAAGTGGATAACTCAGGGTCAAGGCAGGAGGCCCTGAAATTGTCAATGATTTAGAAGTGGCAAGGGGTAAAAAATTAATCCTCTAGGGGTTGGATTTCTCATATAAAGTGTGTGAAGATGTATGCTTTTCAAGCCCATATTCCTAAAAAAATATGGATCAACTTGTAAGGGAATGTCTTTCAATTTTTCGAACATTTGCAAAAGAGAATGTGTGTGTGTTTTCATATGTTTGTTTTTTCATCATTTCATGTCATGGTGATCAGATAATTTATGACATGAGCTTATGCCTTGTTTCTAATTTTTGTAGGAGTATAAGGTGAATTGCTTTGTTTATCTTGCTCTTGTTTCTATTTTCTGTAAGAGTGTAAGATGTGAATTGCCTTGTTTATCGTTTTGGAAGTTACTATTATCTCTATTATTCCAACAAAATGAAAAAGGGGTGTATTTGAGACTGAAAGACTGTTGAACCATCAAATAGCCAACAAGTAGACATCCAAACTTCATAACCAAATCAACCATCCAAAAGGGGCAAAGTTAAAATATCACTATGTTGGACAAGTAATTGGTTCAAAATGGTTGATTCTATTCCTAAGAAATATCAAGATGGAAGGCTAAGAGCAGAATACACAAATGTGGGAAGATATTTTTGGTTGACCCTCAAAAAAATGGGGCTGCTGGTTTCAATAATCACATGAAAAGGTGTCCTAAGGCAAATAACAAAGACATAAATTAAATAATATTGCAACAAAGTGATAGGAACTTGGGGATGAGAAGCTTGAGAATTGACCTGAATGTAGTGCGTGACATGGTCTTGGAGTTGATTTTTAAGAACGAACTCCCTCCAAGATTTGTAAGAGTATCCAGAGTTTAAGAAACTGATGTTGTATCTTTATTCTGAGTATTCTCCTATTAGTAGGTGATATGGAGAAAATATAATCGAACCCGGTTCAACCTTGGTTCGATCCTCGACCCTAGTTGGGACGAAAGGAATCGACTTGCTTCCGAGCGGGCCGTGTCCAAAAGGTAGCTTGCTGAGGAAGTAAATTAACTCAGTCACAAGTACGCCCTAATCCGCTACGTTCGGAATGGACTAATCATCAAAGAGACGGGTAGCAGCTTTTGCGGCTGGTGCTTATCGCTATTATATGGATAACTATCATATAACGATCGTATTATCAGAGGAGTCATCTACTAGTCCAACCTAGTACGGATCTATCACTAAATGGATCTATCTGTTAAGATATGACGGATAACCGAAGAAGGCTCAGATACATCCAACGGAGGAGATTGAAAGGTATTCACTATATAAGACATCACCTGCCCACAAGGTAGAAGGACACATACAATCTGAATCATATTCTCGTTATTCATTCTTTAGCTGTAACAACCCCCGTATTTCTAACCCGAGATCCGTATTTCAGGTACGAGAACCCGAAGGTCTAGTCGGGTAAATTTGTGGAGTGTCCGGATAGAAGTCCGTGATCCATACCCTGAACCCATGGATCTGGATTCTCTGTCTGAAGAGCCTGCCTTGCTTGGTAGTTGGACTTGTGGAAGTCAAGTGATGTCTGGAGATGTCCGGATTGAAGGTAAGATCTCCCCCATCTCTTCTTTAGGGCTAGGTTGTACTTGGACATCAACCCCCTAGCAAAAGCACCCTTGTATGGCAAAATACAGGGGGGCGGTTGCTAGTGGCAGTCGATTAAACCAAGCGCCCACCTGGTCTGTTTTTGGGGTTTTGCCCTATTTGCCCCCTGACTTCTATAAAAGATAACCCTCGCCTAATTCACTAATATTTTATTCGTGGTTCCCGTTTTTGGAGGTTAGACGGCTGTGGAGAAGTGCCGAAAGTAGATCTGAAGTGCTGGTTGTGATCTGGAGATCAATCCTTCCCTTGTTTCGGTATTCTGAAGTGAGGTAATGGATTCACCCTTCATCCTTTATCTCCCTTGTCTTTCCTTTTCGTGTAAACCCATCCCCTCATCATGGTGGTTACCCTTTTGATCAATTGTAACTCTTTCCAATCTTCTTGATGTGAATCATCCGAAAACGAAACCCTGCTTTCGTGAAAAGGATAGATCCAGTTAAGGGGAGAGTTCTGGGTAATCCAATTATGGTGTTTGTTAGGTTTCTTGTCACCCAGCGGTTATGGGAGTGTTAGATTCGAGATTTAGGCTATGATCACTTGAAATTCGGATTGAAAACGGATGATCAGAAGCTTGAGTTTCTGATTGAAACTCTCTGTTTTTGGGGCGGTCACTAGTGGCAGTCACTCAACCTAAGCGACCGGCATGAGGACTGGCTGGTAAACAGTGACCAATTGACTTTTGGTTTTGATCCGATTTGATTCAATTGACTTTTATATTGCTATAACCCTGTATATAGGTGTTCTCTGTTTGAAGAGAAAGTCTTATAATTATTTACGGATTTCTTTTTACGGACGATTTACTTATATGCAGGTAAGGACATTCAATCCTATCTTTATGAATAGACTTAAACATGCTAGTCCAGTGTCTGTTAGTATTAGCCTTTCATTTTATATGCTGTTGTAATCATGTTCTACATGCTGATCTTGTTATATTGCTGCTGTTTATCTTGTTTACATATATACTTTGTTGATTATGAATGTTATATACTGATGATGGTTAGTATGTGGTTTTGATGGATGAGGTATTCCTTTGGGATATCTTAGCTTGGGATATCAGAAGGCTGTGGAATGGGACACATGCCTGTTGATGTCTCCAGCACTGTCATAACTATTGGATGACATTCTTAGGTAGAGTCTAGAGATTGCATGGCTAGGTACCCCACATGCTACTACCCTTTCGGTAGGGGGATTGAAACCGGATGACCAGTGATGACAGTGATGTGACGTTGGTCCACTGTTAGTCATATAAATGGTAGGGTTGCATATGTTAGGGTTGGGCTCATGGACGTCCAAGGAACGGACTGGGTGTCATGAGGGTTATGGAATGGAGTCCAACAGCGGTAGCCAGTCTGTGAGGATTCTCATTCCTAGGTTGCAAAGGATACTGAACTGAGTTGGTTGGTGCCATAGGGGATGTATCTGGACTTCATGTAGACATGTTACTTGTATGACCTTGCATTGGATTACAAACCCCGACATGCGCCAGTACTCATTACCAATGGTCATGGTGAGAGAGTGTTGAATTAACCCCAGCCATGGTTTGAGAGCCAGGTGTGGACCTTCCATTTTACCCAGGATCCCTACAGAGGTAACCACTCCTTGCCGGATTAGAGTGACTAGACTTACCCAGAGGAGGGCTGGTGTATATCTTAAAGCATGTCAGCTGTTAGAGACTTGCATAGTTAGAATTATAGTATCATTCATACTTTGCACTCATTCATATCATTTATGCATTTTTGATTTGTTGGATAATTGATGGGAATTGTAATTGTTCTTATTGAGTTCTCTAGAACTCACTCCTTTATTTGTATATGTTTTATTAGCCTGCACAGATGGAGGAAATGTGTCGGAAAAAGGATTGGTTTCTTATGAAGGAACCTTCCCGTATGAAGAGGATGTGGCACTGGCAATGGGAAATGGAGATAGCCTATGCGGGAGCTCCTGCGAGTGCATGGAATGCACTTATCGCACCCATTGATGGACAGAGAAGACAAGTTGCCAGGCAGTTTGCTCAACGAATGGAGAAGAACTGGAGGACCCCTTTTCTAGAGATTCATGAAAAACATTATTTAGCCTTAGAGAAGGAAACTAGAAAGAAAATAATATAACTCTTTTTGATTGCTTCCGCTGAACTCATATTCATTTTTGATTTATTATTCTTTCATTGATTATTTTTATTGGAGTATTTGGACTCCTGTAATCCTTTAATTCATTTATTGAACTATTCTTGCTCTTGATTGTCTTTATTTGTATTTATTATTGTTGATAGACTAAAACTGTGGATCCTGTGACGGATCACTCCCACGGGTTGTCGAGCGGGTAACCGAGACCGGTGGGTGGGGTGTAACATTAGCTCGTACTCAAACCGGACCCGTTTGTGATTAAGTTCATCAACTGACTTAGCCTTCAGAGGTGGACTCCCGATCCCAGCGGTCAAGCCACATCTGACGTTCGTTTTTGCAAGTCATCCACAGGAGATCAAGGGCTGAGCAAATTTTGGACGCATCATTTGGCGCCGTCTGTGGGAAGCGCTTCAGAAAGCCAGGGTTACTAGATCATCGGCAGCGGCTGCTGCGGCCTAGCGAGATGCTGGTGTTCAAATTCCCAGAGAAAATAATCCAGATATCCCTGAGGGAAGTCGACCCCTTGAAGTGCGGGAAGATGGTGGTCAGGGAGGTAATAATCCTACAGATCCACTCCAGTATCAATTGGATCAACTAAAACTCTAGTTATTGGAGGTGAGTCAGACGCTCCGTACGTTGACCAGGCAGGTGGTGGCCCCACAAGCACCTGATCAATGGGATGCTGGAAGGCACACATTACTAAGGGAGCAAAGACTGATCGATGACGAGAATGTCTGTCAGAATTTCCGAGAAGGCGACCAGAGGCAAGAAAGAGAACCTAGGAGAAATGGAGAGCTCCCTAGGAGAGATGAGCGGTTTGAAGGACTGCAAGGAAGCACAACCGATTCAAATACGAGGTTGGGTGCAGGAGTACAAACTCACTCACCAACTATCAGGCGTGTGGTTCTGGAGAATGATCATGTCGTTGGAGATCGATCAGCGCATATAGGTCAAGAATTGGCCAATATTAATCAAAAACTCGGACAATTGGCGAGAGGGAGAATAACTGACGATATCTATTCGGTTATTCGAAAAACTCCGTTTGCTGAGGCCATAGTTGGATATTAGTTTCCTCATAATTTCCGTTTGCCAACCTTTTCCACGTTCGATGGGTCGGGAGATCTCACCGCTCATATCAGTTACTATCAGCAAACTATGGCTGTTGCGGATAATTCTGATGAAATCCTTTGCAGAGTTTTTGGTTCGTCCTTGACCGGCGCAACACAAAAATGGTTTTCGAATCTCCCGTCGGGAAGGATCGTAGATTTTGAAGAGTTGGCGCGCAAATTCATAGGACGATTCCAAAGCAGAATCTAGATAAAAAAGACCGAGGAAACCTTGTTCACTATCAGACAAGGGAAAAGTGAATCGAATCGGGAATACCTGAAAAGATTTAACAGGGTCACAATGGAGATAGAGAATCTAGATGAATAGGTTGCTAAAACTGCTTTGTTCACTGGACTAACTAATCGACGAATCTTGGAGTTACTACTTCAGGACATGCCTACCACTTATGCTGAACTGGTACAAAGGTGTTAGAAGCAGGTAGAGGTGACGGAGATCCTGGATGCACGCCAGGGGGACAATAAAGCCTCTACAAAAGAACAGAAGGCCCCTGAGAATAAGCAGAGGCCGAAGCAGAATGTTCGTGATTGAGTTGGAAAGCCTCACCAGGCATGGCGGCAGAGATCTCCTAGTAAAAGTGAGTATACTCCATTAAATACTCCTCGGGCTGATATTTTAAATATTATCAAGAGACAAAATATTTTGAAATGGCCTCCAAAGATTCCCACGAAGCCTGGGAAGCAAGATAGAGAAAGGTATTGCCATTTCCATAAGGATTATGGTCACTATACCAATGATTGTAGACATTTAAAGGCGGATATTGAAAGATTGATATCTCAAGGACACTTGTCCAATTTCGTCAGAGGAAGACAAACGGAACCGCGAGACGTAGGCAACAAAAGGGAACGTTCGGTTAGTCCAGAACAACCGATGGAGGCTCCTAAATCTAAGAAAGGTAAGGAAGTGATTGATGCCACTCGATCACCCATACTAAAAATATTTGGAGGTCTCGAACCTGAGTCACTCCGGAAGTTGAAAGCCAAATCCAAGTTTGTTGGAACCGGAGAAACACGGAAGCGGAAAAGGCCGAATGGTGAGTGTTCGATCACCTTCGGCGAGGAAGATGAAAGAGGCATCTGTTTACGTCATGATGATGCCATAGTCATCAAGGTAGAGATCGCACGCCGAGAAGTGCATAGGGTGTTAGTTGACGCCGGGTCTGCTGTAGACCTTTTATCTTATGCAGCCTATCAAAAGCTTAAAGTGGATGAAGACTTGATGGAGCCATCATCCACACATCTATATGGCTTTGCGGGATCGTTCGCAATAGCAGAAGGATTGGTACAGCTAGACTTGTTGATTGGAAGCTTCCTTAAAGAGGCTACTGTTTGGGTAAACTTTTTGGTGGTTCGAGAACATCCGGCCTATAACGTCATTCTCGGAAGGCCATCCTTATTGAAGTTAGGTGCTATAGTTTCAACAAAGCACCTGAAAATAAAATTCCCGACAGAAATGGGAATTGGTCAGGTTTCTGCTGTCCAGAGAATCTCTCGACAGTGTTATGTGGCATATTTGAAGGATAAGGTGTCACATCCACCCAGCCGGTACCCTAATTGGCATACCTGAGTTTGTGATCCACAGCCCCAAAGATCAAGTATCGAGCTAATCAACCTCCCTCATAGACAATAACATAATCATGAACATAAATAATCAATGTGCAAAGTATAAATGAGAGATCCAAATAAGGAAGGAATAAAATCAAATATCATCAGAGTACGAAAGACAATCAAAATGTCAAAATCATAAAGTAAAGTGAGGCGGAAATCTCACTCTACCAACAGCAGAAAGTAGTTCAGAAAGAAAAGGAAAGAGATCAAAATTAATCCCAATAACAAGTACAATGAGTGACTAAATCGTTCTCTATCTTATAGAGGACATCTCTATAAGTATAAATCTAAAAAACGGCGCAAGGGCGCTTCCACTCTATTGTCGGACTAAGCATCGTACGCAGCATAACCACCCGCGGAATCTTCAATGTAATTGTCGTAATCGCAATCACCTTCCTGAAGATATGTCTCTTCTCCCTGCGCTTCTTCGTACGAGCAGTCATGATACTCAGAACCTATAGAGAAATCTAACAATACATAGCACAAAAGGAATGAGTTTCAAAAGAAACCCAGTAAGACAGTAAATCCATAATAACATAAATAGCAGTATTTCAAACAAAGTAAGATGCAATGTGTTTTATGAAACATATGATGCAATATGATTCTAACTCTATGTATGCTGGTCTCTGTTGGCAGACATGCTTTAAGTCATAGCACCGTACTTCTTTAGGAAGGTCTTAGTCACTCATCATTAGTTGGTAATGGGTCCGGCATCCCTCGGGACATTCCATGGCTGGGGTTTAGGTCACCGCTCTCTCATATCACCATTGGTCTAAGTATTGGCGCATGTCAGTGTCAAAGCCTAGCCAAATGCAAGTCTTCTACTTAGTTACATCAACTCAGATCCAGATACGTCCATTCCTTGCCCCTGGTGATCCTTTCCAGTATCCTTCACACTAGAGTCCTCATAGTCCCTGACTACGGACTCATCAACCCTATTGGTTATCCACATATGGTAAACGGGAAGCTCTCATGTCCTCTCATGGGTTGGTTACCGGTCTTAAGCGTCCATGAGCCCAAGTCTAACCATATGCAACCCTACCAATGAATGGCCCCCACAATGTGATTCCTGTCCTCTCAAGGGTTGGTTACCGGTCTTGAACGCCCATGAATCTCCATTGCTACCACGGGTTGTTCGGTCTCAATAACCCTCCGATTAGGGTCTGATATAACAGGACATCCTAGCCAAACACTACTAGACAGCCTTAGATATGTCAACCAACAGTTTAGGAAGGTGTCCAAAGGGCATCTTTAGAAACATCCCATAATATTCCCGTAGGTGTCCAAGGACAGAAGTGTCAAAAGGACACCTCCCCTTTCCAAACCATACCTAATCATTCACAACCATAAATCAATCATATCACAAATATAGTAACTCCCCATATGGAAAGAAATCAATAACATAATCCAACATGTTTATAATTGGCAAGTAAATCATATATGAACTAATTAGCACAAACAAGTAATGCTACTGTAATCAAAGTAGTTGCATCAGTATTAAGCCAATATAAGAATCTATTTATTGAAATAATCAAAGAGATTCAAATATGGAAACTAAATCATGCAATCTATGTAATTAAGGAAATAACTATCCTCACCTTATATAACTCGCAAAGTGTGAAACCCAGCCCTAACCTTGACCCAGAAACCCTGTTGTTTGTAGGTCCAACAACCCGAAGTAAAGCAAGAAGTCAGCTTTGGGCCATTTCAGTAGAAGACTTGGTGGCTGGCTTAGAATCCATGAGTGTTGATGTCAGTGTTCCATTTATGGAAACTGCACCCTGATGAAGATGGAATTAGTTGATAGACTTGGAGTACTCTCTGGCTTGGTTTGAAGGCATTTCTACCTACTAGGTAAGTCACTTGGTGTGTGTGCAAAACCCCTTTATGTTTGGATTTGATCTGAGCCTTCATTTCCTTGTTTTGGACTTGCTGTCCTGATTAGTCGACTGGACCAGTCGACCAATCCAATCGACCAATGGGATCTGATTTTGCTAATTAGGTCTTTGCTTGCTCTATTTAAGTCCAATCTAGAGTCTACTTCGTATTTTCTGCCTCCAAACTCTTTGGAACGTACCAGAGCCCTCTGCAAGTCATCTCCCTTGCGTCCTTGGTGATTATCTTGATGGATCTTCGTCAAAACTCGTGCTTTTACACAAAAGTATGTGATCATCCTCTTCTATGTTTCATCTTGGATTCTTCGTTACTTTTCTTTCCTTTTCTGATTGAGGACAGTAGTAGTCGTGTTGTATCTCTGTTGCGACTATCACTATACTCTTTCCCTCTCTTTTCCTAAGGATCTAAAACTTGGTGGATGATCTTCATCAAGATCATCACTCGCTTTTGAAGGAAAGCTTGTATTCATTCTCTTTCCTTATTTAGATCCATGCTCTTCAGTCTTAGATCTATTTTTCTTGAAGATCTATGCATGCTTTTCATGATTTCTTTATCACAATCAATTATCCATCATCCTATTGTTCTTGTCCATGATTTTTACTATGAATTCTTCAAGAACAATGATTGATCTAATTATGGTAACTTTTGTTTCCTAATTTATAACTTGAAGACTTGATGAGTGTTTTGAAGCCCTCTATATACTAGTATACTGCCATTGTAGTTTACCCCTTGTTTAGTACCCTTTTGAACCACCAAATTCGGTTTCATATTCTTAAATCTCTGATTTTTGAAGGCCACTGTCTCTGTTGGTCGACTCATTGGTCAACTGAGGCGGTAGACCAAGTCAATCGACCAATGAGTACAACAATCTCATATTTGGTCTGTTTTGGATGTTTTGATATCTTTCCTTCTAGGTATCTTTCCTAATATGTTGTATATACTTGTTTAGGACTTTCTTCCCAAGTTTAGTCAAGGTCTTACTTGATTCCCTAAGATTCCTTTGCGAGTTATATAAGGTAAAGACGGTTATTTCCTTAACTACATAGATTGCATTTTCTAGTTTCTATATTTGAATCTTGTTAGTTTATTTCCTTAATTAGATGCTTACACTGATATACTACTGATGCATTACCTTGATTACAACAGCATTACTTGTTTATATTAAATTGATTCATGTATGATTTACTTACCAATTATACGCAAGTTGTATGTTATTATTGATTTCTTTCCATATAAGAAGTTACCATATATGTGATGTTATGGATTTATGCTTGTGTATGATTAAGTATGGTTTGGAAAGGGGAGGTGCCCTTTTGACACTTCTATCCTTGGACAACTACGGGAATATTATGGGATGTTTCCGGAGATGCCCTTTGGACACCTTCCTAAACTGTTGGATGACATATTTAGGGCTGTCTAGTAGTGTTTGGCTAGGATGTCCTGTTATGTCAGACCCTAATCAGAGGGGTATTGAGACCAAATGACCCATGGTAGCAATGGGGATTCGTGGGCGCTCAAGATCGGTAACCAACCCGTGAGGGGACGTGAGAGCTTCCCGTTTACCATATGTGGATGACCTATAGGGTTGATTGAGTCCGTAGTCAGGGATTACGAGGACTCTAGTGTGAAAAATGCCGGAAAGGATCTCTAGGGGTGAGGAATGGACGTATCTGGATCTGACTTGATGTAACTAAGTAGGAGACTTGCATTTGGCTAGGCTTTGACCCTGACATGCGCCAGTACTTAGACCAATGGTGATGTGAGAGAGTGGTGAATTAACCCCCAGCCATGGAATGTCCCAAGGGATGCCGGACCCACTACCAAAAGGTGTTGTGTGATGAGACCTTCCTAAAGAAGTACGGTGCTATGACTTAAAGCATGTCTACCAATAGAGACCAACATACATAGAGTTAGAATCATATTGCATCATGTGTTTCATATCATATAGCATTTTACTTTGCTTTGAAATCCTGCTATTTATGTTGTTATGGATTAATTGCCTTACTGAGTTTCTTTGAAACTCATGCCTTTTGTACAATGTATTGTTAGATTTCTCTACAGATTCTGAGTATCATGACTGCTCGTATGAAGAACCGCAAGGAGAAGAGGCATATCTCCAGGAAGGTGATTGTTGTTACGACAATTACGCTGAAGATTTCGCGGGCGGTTATGCTACCTATGATGCTTAGTCCGACCATAGAGTTGAAGTGTCCTTGTGCCATTTTTGAGATTTATACTTATAGAGATGTTGTCTATAAGATTGAGAACAATTTAGTTACTTATTGTACCTGCTATTGGGATTAGTTTTCATTCCTTTTCCTTTTCTTTTAGTACTACTTTTCCGCTGGTTGTAGAGTGGGATTCCGCCTCACTTTACTGATTGATTCAGACATTTTGATTGGCTTTCGTACTCTGATTATATATGATTCATTCTTTCCTTATTTGGATCTTTTGTTTATATTTTGCACATTGATTATTGATGTTCATGATTATGTTATTGTCTATGTGGGAGGTTGATTACCTCGATACTTGATCTTCGGGACTGTGGATCACACACTCGGGTATGCTAGGTTGGGTACCGGCTGGGTGGATGTGACACAAAGGATCCTGGGGATCAAGGAAGATCTTGTCTAAACTTGGAAAGAAAGTCCTAAACAAGTATATATATATATATATATATATATATATATATATATATATATATATATATATATATATATATATATATATATATATATATATATATATATATATATCATATTAGGAAAGAAACCTAGAAGGAAAGAGATTGAATCATCCAAAACAGACCAAATATGAGGCTACTGTCCTCATTGGTCGATTGATTGGTCTACTGACTCAGTCGACCAAGCAGTCGACCAACAGAGTCAGTGACTGATAAAATCAGAGATTTCTAATTAAAAATCCTAATTTGGTGATTCAAAAGGACTTCAAACAAGAGGGAACATGCAAGGATAGTATGTTTGTCTATAGAGGATTTCAAAACCCTAATAATATCAAGTCTTCATGTCACAAAATAGGAAACAAATACTTACCACAATTAGATCAATCATGGTTCTTGAAGAAATCATAGCAAAATCATGGACGAGAAACTATAGGATGATGGATTACTAATCTGATAAAGGATTCATGAAAAGCATGCATATATCTTCTAGAAAAACAGATCTAAGACTGAAGAACATTGAATCTAAAAAGGAAAGAAGATGAATACATGGTTTTCCTTCAAAAGCAAGTGATGATCTTGATGAAGATCATCCATCAAGCTTCAAATCCTTAGGAAAAGAGAGAAGATGAGTAGAGTGATGGTTGCAACAGAGATGCAACATCAATTCTACTGTCCTCAAACAGAAAAGGAAAGAAAAACAATGAAGAATCAAAGATGAAGAAGAAAGGAGGATGATCACATACCTTTTTGTGTAAATGCAAGAGATTTGACGAAGATCCGTCAAGAAAATCACCAAGGATGCAGAAGAGATGACTTGAAAAGGGCTCTAGTTCGTTCCAAAGAGTTTGGAGGCAGAAAATACGAAGTAGACTCGAGATTGGACTTAAATAGAGCAAGCAAAGACCTAATCAGCAAAACAGATCTCATTGGTCGATTGATTGGTCGACTGGCCCAGTCGACCAATGAGTCGACCAATCAGGACAGCAAGTCCAAAACAGGGAAATGAAGGCTCAGATCAAATCCAAACATGAAGGGGTTTTGCACACACACCAAGTGGCTCACCTAGTATGTAGAAATGCCTTCGAACCAGGTCAGAGAGTACTCCAAGTCCATCAACTAAATCCATCTTCATCAGGGAGTAGTTTCCATAAATGGAACACTGTCATCAACACTCATGGATTCTAAGCCAAACACCAAGTCTTCCACTGAGGTGGCCCAAAGTTGACTTCTTGCCTTACTTTGGGTTGTCGGACCTACAAACAACACGGTTTCCGGGTCAAGGTTAGGGCTGGGTTTCACATAAGGAGGGCCCGAGGAAGGCAACTGCATTACCAATAGAAGTACAAGACGATTGGGTCGAGTCAGAGATGTAAAGGCCCGAGCCAGTCGAGAAGTTGGAACAAATCCAGCTGTATCCCGATAATAAAAAAAGAATTACTTATATCGGGTCTGAGCAGCTGGAAGAATTCAAGAGGGAGCTGAAAGTCTTTTCTTTAGCAAAACAACGATGTGTTCGCGTGGTCTGCAGAGGATATGCCAGGAATTGATCGGAAGGTTGCAGAACATAAACTTTGGATAGATCCGAAGGTGAATGTCACGTCCTCCCAGCCGGTACCCTATCTGGCATACCCAAGAGTGTGATCCACAGCCCGAAGATCAGGTATCGAGTGATCAACCTCCCACATAAACAATAACATAATCATGAACAATCATAATAAAAGTGCGGAAGATAAACCATAGATCCAATAAGGAAAGAATGAATTATAAATAAATCAGAATAATAGATATAATCAGAGTGTCAAACAGATAAGTAAAGTGAGGCAAAAATCCCACTCTACAACCAGCGGAAAAGTAGCTCGAACAGAGAATAAACTAGACAAAATCTAATACCAGTAGCAAGTACAATGGGTAACTAAATTGTTCTCCACTTTATAGACAACATCCTTATAAGTGTAAATCTCATAAATGGCACAAGGACGCTTCCACTCAATGGTCGGGCTAAGCATCGTACGGAGCATAACCACTCGCGGGATCTTCAGTGTAATTGTGGTAACCGCAATCACCTTCCTGGAGATATGCCTCTTCGCCTTGCGCTTCTTCATAGGGACCGTCATAGTACTCAGTACCTGCAGGATAGTCTAACAAACATTGTACAATAAAGGAATGAGTTTCAAAGAAACTCAGTAAGGCAGTTAAAATCCATAATAACATAAATGGCAGAATTTCAGAACAAACATAAATGCAATATGACATGAGACAAGCAATGAGATTGAAATTTTCGCACGAGATCAAATGCTACATGCTCAAGATGACATTGTAGATAGGTCCATACAATTTGATTTAACCAATTTCAACTTTTCAAAAATCCAATTTTGACCTAAATTGCAAAATCCCCAAATTTCCTTCTTGCTGAATTTTTCGCTTTAATCCAAGTTTTCGATCGATTTTCATCAAACAAACTTCATAGACATGAAATTCCAAGTATTGCGCACATGCTAGTATGTTCAAATCAAATTTCCCCCAAATTTGAAATTTTCCGAAAAATTACGAAAATACCCTTTTGGCTCAAATCTTAAAATAGCACTAATTGGAATTGTCTCTTGTCTCTTTCACAGATACACTATGCAAAGGGGAGGGCGAGGACGAGGTAGAGGTCGTGGTCGCATCGTAGGTGCTCTTAAGGGCGGAGAGGTCGGGTTCCTTTCGAGCCTAGACGGGAGGTTAGGAGACCGGACATGTTTGACACACCTCGGGCCGAGTTCATGTACGAGGCCTACTTCGATTCTTGCAATATCGAGATGGGACGTCTACTTCACTTACGCCAGCTCGTGAGCCTTTAGGATTCGGCGGAGGTTCGACACATTGCGGTGGACTCATCTCTTCACCGAGGATCTACCGGTATACCCGGAACTAGTGAGGTTGTTCTTCAGCAACCTTACTTACACGAGAGGAGGCTCGAGGCCAAGGACATCCACTTAGACTTGTCCTCGGGAGCGGGGTCTTCCGGACTCAGATTCGCTTCTCTACCCGGACACTTGGCTGAGATCTTGCAGGTTCCTTACTATCCACAGCGGTGTGTGGATACCTGCAGGAGCGGATCTGGACAGCCATCCGATGCCGTACGAGCTTCGTGAGATATGCTCTACGCTATGGGATAGCCGTCAATGCTTCACACCGTGGACCAGCGGACGGATGACGGGTTCTCGCACGGATTATCGGTCGCATAGTCGGCCGAAACATCATGCCGAAAGCCGGACATCACCATCGGGTCACGGTGATGGAGGCCTTAGTCATCTACCGCATCTACATGGGCTTCGAGATCGATCTCTCCTACATCATTCAGCGGGTCATGCTGGACTTAGTTCTGCGGCCTAGCATGCGGAACCTTTGCTATGGGAGGCTACCGACCTTGATCTTCGAGGCATTTCGGGGTGAGTTTCGAGGATACACCGGTGGACACTAGATCACGGGGATACCCTATTGGGACTCGGACCATTCGTCGAGATGAGACTACGGCGATCGAGAGATCTCTCCTGTCCGGAGGGTGAGGATGATGATGAATCGAGAGGATGAGGATCAGGGATCGAGAGGATGGAGGAGAGGATATCGGTCCCGATAGTGATGATCAGGCCGGAGATGATGCAGATATGCGCGAGGCTGAGCCCGTGCATCACGAGTTTCCTTCATCACACTTCGAGGTAGGTGGCCCTTCACATGCGGTTCCGGAGACTTCGGATCTTGGAGCACAGATGAGATCGATGACTTCCATGCTAGAGAGAATGGAGGTCGGACAGGAGCAGATGTACGAGAGGATGGAGTCACGACAGGATATAGGATAGAGCATCGGGTGACTCAGCTAGCGAGAGGAGTTCGAGCATACGAGAGATCGGAGCGGATCACCTAGATAGACTGTACCTTAGGATTTCCATTTATGCATTTCGGATGTAATCGTTGTAAAAACCTTTGAAATTAATGAAGTTCATTTTGTTTCTCTTTAATTATTGTATGTTATGCACCTTTCTTTTCCTTGCATTAGTGACATTTGTTCAAGTATAATTATGGTATGTTATTCGGAAATGTTCTGTTATGCCTCAAAGGTCAAGTTTCTAATTCAGTGTTCTATTATTCACTTCTAAGAGTAGAGGAGTCATTTCAGATCAATGACTCAGGGAATGTTCGATTGTTGTCTTTTGTGGTTAGGATCTCCTCGAACCTTGGGCTCGATACCAATCTGTCACGCCCTCCCGGCCGGTACCCTATCCGGCATACCCGAGAGTGTGATCCACAGCCCGAAGATCGGTATCGAGTGATCAACCTCCCACATAAACAATAACATAATCATGAACAATCATAACAAGAGTGCGGAAGATAAATCATAGATCTAATAAAGAAAGAATGAATCATAAATGAATCGAATAATAGATATAATCGAGTATCAAACGAGATAAGTAAAGTGAGGCAAAAATCCCACTTTACATCCAGCGGAAAAAGTAGCTCTAAAGAATAAACTAGACAAAACCTAATCCCAAAGCAAGTACAGTACATTGGGTAACTAAATTGTTCTCCACTTTATAGACAACATCCTTGTAAGTGTAAATCTCATAAATGGCACAAGGACGCTTCCACTCAATGGTCGGACTAAGCATCGTACGGAGCATAACCACTCGCGGGATCTTCGAGTAATTGTGGTAACCGCAATCACCTTCCCCGGAGATATGCCTCTTCGCCTTGCGCTTCTTCATAGGGACCGTCATAGTACTCGGTACACTGCAGGATAGTCTAACAACATTGTACAATAAAGGAATGAGTTTCAGAGAAACTCGGTAAGGCGATTAAAAATCCATAATAACATAAATGGCGGGATTCCCGAACAAACATAAATGCAATATGATATGAGACAAGCAATGAATGAATGAATCTAACTCTATGTATGCTGGTCTCTATTGGCGGACATGCTTTAAGTCATAGCACCGTACTTCTTTAGGAAAGTCCACTCACATCCTCAACCATTTAAGATATCTTGGATTCTCTCACGGATCATTTCACCGGTCTTGAGCAGCCGATTGGTAATGGGTCCTTCATCCCTCGGGACAAACCTTGGCAGGGGGTTAAGTCAACACACTCTCTCACAACCATTTGGTATAAGTACTTGGCGCATGTCGTGGGTAAAACCTAGCCAAATGCAAGTCTTCTACTTAGTTACATCAAGTCGATCCAGATACGTCCATTCCTCATCCCCCGACGATCCTTTCCGGTATCCTTCACACTAGAGTCCTCATAGTCCCTGACTACGGACTCATCAACCCTATTGATCATCCACATATGGTAAACGGGAAGCTCTCACGTCCTCTCACGGGTTGGTTACCGGTCTTAAGCGCCCGTGAGCCCAAGTCTAACCATATGCAACCCTATCAATAAATGGCCCCCACAATGTGATTCCTGTCCTCTCACGGGTTGGTTACCGGTCTTGAGCGCCCATGAATCCCCATTGCTACCACGGGTCGTTCGGTCTCAATACCCCTCCGATTAGGGTCTAACATAACAGGACATCCTAGCCAAACACTACTAGACAATCCTAGATATGTCATCCAACAGTTTAGGAAGGTGTCCAGAGGGCATCTCCGGAAACATCCCATAATATTCCCGTAGTAGTCCAAGAACAGAAGTGTCAAAAGGACACCTCTCCTTTCCAAACCATACTTAAGCATACACATGCATCAATTCATATCATCACATATATGGTAACTTCATATATGGAAAGAAATCAATAATTACAATCACTTTTATAACATTGGTAAGTAAATCATACATGAATCAATTTAATATGAATAAGTAATGCTACTGTAATCGAAGTTATGCAACAGTAGTATATCATTGTAAGAATCTAATTTAGGAATCATATCTATGATATTCAAATATAGAAACTAGATTCATGCTATCTATGTAATTAAGGAAATAACCATCCTTACCTTTTATAACTCGCAAAGGAATCCTAAGAAATCAAGTAAGATCTCGGCAAACTTGAGAAGAAGGTCCTAAACAAGTATATACAACATATTAGGAAAGATCCCTAACAGAAAAGATACCAAAACATCCAACATAGACCAATTCTGGAGTTGCTGTACTCATTGGTCGAGTGGATTGGTCGACTGGTCCAGTTCGACCAATGCAGACAGTAGCCTAAAAAAACAGAGTTTTAAGATATGAAATCCGAATTTGGTGGTTCAAAAGGGTACTAATCAAGGGGTAGACTACATCAGTAGTATTCTAACATATAGGGGACCTCAAAACACTAATCCAATCAAGATATCAAGATCCAAATTAGGAAACAAAAAGTTACCATAATTAGATCAACCATGGATCTTGATGAATTTGAAATAGAAAACAAAGACAAGAACAATAGGAGGATAGATCTTTGCTTCAGGTAATGGTATCATGAAAACATACATAGATCTTCATGGAATAAGGCTTAGAAGCATAAATCTAAATAAGGAAATAAAACCTACCATATATGTAACTACCATGCATCATGAAGAACAAATAGTAAGGTAGAAGAGAACAACTAGAAATTGATAGATTATGGATCATAGAAAGAAAACACAGTAACCAACTTCTAACATGATCAACATAGAAGATCCAAAGAGATCAGAATTCAAATCAGATGTTTAACAAGATTAGATCATGGTTTGATCATGATTCCTTCAAAAGCTTGCAATGATCATGGTTAAGATCATTGTTCTAGCCTCAAATCCTTAGGATGATCATGAGAACATGTTCAGAGATGTTTGCAACAGAGAATGCAGCATCTCTTCTACTGTCTCAACTCAAAAAGGAAAGAAAAACAAAGATGGAGGAGAAGAAGAGAGAGTAGACATACCTTTTGATGCAAAAAGAAGAGTTTCGACGAAGATCCGTCAAGAAAACACCAAGGATGCAAGAGAGATGACTTGCAGAGGTCTTTGGTTCGTTCCAGAGAGTTTGGAGGCAGCAAATACGAAGTGGACTCGAGATTGGACTTAAATAGAGCAAGAACAACCTAATTGCCAAAGACAGCACTCATTGGTCGAGTGGATTGGTCGATGGTCCAACGGTCGACCAATCAATCGACCAATGCTTGACAACGAAGACCAAAACAGGGAATTGAAGGTCCAGATCAAATCCAATCCTAAAGGGGTTTTGCACACAAGTCAAGTGACTTACCTAATAGGTAGAAATGCCTTCAAACCAAGATAGAGAGCACTCCAAGTCCATCAACTAATCAGATCTTCATCAGGATTCAGTTTCCAAAAATAGAACCTCATCATCAACTTTCATGGATTCAAAGCCAGACACCAAGTCCTCTACTGGGATGGCCCAAAGCTGACTTCTTACTTTACTTCGGGTCATCGGACCTACAAATAACAAGGTTTCCGGGTCAAGGTTAGGGCTGGGTTTTACACCATCAACTAATCCAATCTTCATCAAGATTCAGTTTCCATAAATAGAACTTCATCATCAACTTTCATGGATTCAAAGCCAGACACCAAGTCCTCTACTGGGATGGTCCAAAGCTGACTTCTTACTTTACTTCGGGTCATCGGACCTACAAATAACAAGGTTCCCGGGTCAAGGTTAGGGCTGGGTTTTACAGTGAAACCGGTAATTCAAAAGAGGAGATATTTCTCCATAGAAAAGCATGAAGCCGTTTGAAGTGAGGTTGAGAAATTGAAGAACTCTGATTTCATTGAACCTATTGAATGCCCAGTCTGGTTGGCTAACGTGGTGATGGTCAAGAAGGCAAATGGAAAGTGGAGAATGTCTACAGATTACACAGATCTCAACAAGGCTTGCCCAAAAGATTGTTATTTGTTGCCCATGATAGATCTGTTGATAGATGCCACGGCGGGTTATGAAACATTGAGTTTCATGGATGCGTACTCATGATACAACCAGATCCTCATGTACAAGGAGGTTGAAAAGTTTATTGCTTTCATGACCGATCGCGAAAGCTTCTACTACAAAGTCATGTCGTTCGGCCTGAAAAATGTAGGGGCCACTTATCAGAGGGCTGTCAACAAAATTTTTAAAGACTTGATCGGGAAGAACGTGGAAGCATATGTTGATGACATGCTAGTAAAGAGCACTGCGAGGACAAAACATATTGAGGATTTAGCGGAAGTATTTTCAGTACTGCGATAGTACCAAATGAAGTTGAATCCGGAAAAGTGTGCCTTCGGACTTTCGTCGGGCAAGTTCCTGGGCTTTACGGTATCACAAAGAGGTATTGAGGCTAATCCGGCCAAAATACAGGCTTTGATCGATATGGAAGCGCCCAAGACTTTTCGAGATGTGCAATGCTTAACGGGAAAAGTAGCCGAGTTGAACCGGTTCATCTCACAGTCGGGAGAAAAGTGCCACCTTTTTTCAAAGCACTCAAAGATTTGAGGGGCAGTAAGGAGGCAAAATGGACTGAAGAATGTCAAAAGGCGTTCGAAGACCTAAAGGAAACACTGGGAAGACCACCGCTACTGTCCCGACCAGAAAAGGGAGAAATTTTGCAACTATATTTAGCAACATCTCCCTCGGCAGTAAGCACAATACTTGTTCGGGAAAAAGACAAAAAGCAGTGGCCAATCTATTACGTCAGCCATGTATTACTCGATGCAGAAACACAGTACTATCAGATCGAAAAGCAGGCCTTGGCTCTTATGATAGCAGCCAGAAAACTACGGCCATACTTTCCGGCTCATCCAATCGAGGTATTTACTACTTTTCCCCTTTGTAAAGTTCTTCGTAAACCTGATTTGTCTGGAAGAAGGGTAGCATGGTCGGTCAAGCTAAGCAAATTCCAAGTAAGCTTTATGTCTCAAACGATAATTAAAGCCCAGGCCTTGGCCGACTTCGTAGTAGAAACTATTGCACCAGTGCAGGAGATTGTCGAGCCCACTATTCCAACCATGTAGGAGGTGTACGTGGATGGCTCGAGTAATAAGCAAGGAGCAGGGGCTGGAATTCTTTTGAAAAGTCCAGCAGGTTTTATTATTCGGTATGCATTAAGATTCGCATTCGAAGCAAGTAACAATGAAGCAGAGTACGAAGCTCTAATAGCTGGACTTCGCTTGTCGAAAGCATTAGCGATAGCGGAGGTAATTATTTTTAGTGACTCACAGCTTATTGTTAATCAAGTACAAGGGGAGTATGGTGTTAAAGAACCCCGGTTGCAAAAATATCAAGAGATTGTGCAAACATTGCAGAAAGAATTCAGGAATTTGAAAGTATGTCACATCCCAAGAAAAGAAAATACGATGGCAGATGAGCTATCAAGGCTAGCTAATGCCAAGGAAAAGAATTTAGACCCCTCGGTCTATATAGAGGAAATAACATTCCCAAGTTACTAGAAGAAGTCCGTATCCTATATCGAAGCTAAACGATGCTGGATGGATCCGATCGTAGAATATCTGAGAGATGATAAGCTGCCAGAAGATCCGAAAGAGGCGAGATTAATCAAGGTACGAGCAGCACGATTCATAATGCAGAATGGAAGGCTATACAGAAGATCCTATACTGGACCCCTCTTAAGGTGCTTGGGTCCCCAAGGATCGGAATTAGCTCTAGCCGAGGTTCATGAAGGAATTTGTGGGGCTCACATGGGCGGTCGGGCCCTAGCCCACAAAATCTTAAAGCTCGGCTTGTATTGGCCGAAACTCCGGCAAGCTGCTATGGAATCTGTTCATCGGTGCAGCAATAGTCAAATCCATGCTACGGTATCTAAAAGACCAGCTGAAACCTTGACTTCAACTCCAGATCCCATCCCTTTTGCGATGTGGGGAATCGATATCATGGGAAAATTCACCAAGGCATCCGCTCTGTCACATCCACCCAATCGGTACCCTACCTGGCATACCCGAGTGTGTGATCCACAGCCCCGAAGATCAAGTATCGAGGTAATAAACCTCCCACATAGATAATAACATAATCATAAACATAAATAATCAATGTACAAAGTATAATCCAAAAGATCCAAATAAGGAAGGAATAAATTATATATCATCAGAGTACGAAAGACAATCAAAATGTCTAAATCAATAAGTAAAGTGAGGCGGAATCCCACTCTACAACCAGTGGAAAAGTAGTTCTAAAAAGAAAAGGAATGAAAACTAATCCCAATAGCAGGTACAATAAGTAACTAAATTATTCTCAATCTTATAGACAGTGTGACCTTGCGTCCATCCTCTCATACAACTGTGTCTGCCTCGACTCTAATCTCTCATACGCCTGCTCTTGCCTAACCTCCATCCTCTCTACCATGGAAGTCATGGAAAGCATCCGTGCATGCAAGTCCGATGTCTCTGGAACGGCATGTGATGGGCCTCCTACCTCGAAGTGTGGTGCAGGAATCTCCTGATCATCTTGACCAGCATCATGCATCCCTGTGTCCTCCTCACCATGATCATCAAAATCTGCATCCTCTTTATCCTCATCTACTGGTGCCGCCTCATCCTCGTCCTTAGACTCAGTCTCATCCACTGGACTCGGAGATCTCTCAACATGATCTAACTGCATCAGTGCAATAGACCTCGCACCGATGGAATATCCTATGCCTCGAGTAGCCCTCTCCCTATCATCTAACTCCACTCCAAAGTACCTGAAGATACGTGTTAGTAAGCGTCCAAAACACAGATCTCTCATACTCGGGCGCTCTACAATCTTGATCATGACATTCTGTACAATATATGCCAAATTGATCTCAAACCTCAAATAAATCCGACAGAAGAGCAAAGCATCCATCACAGTGACCACATGGTGATGTCCTGCTCTCGACATAATGTTCCTCCCTACTATCCGTCCGATGACTCTAGCCGATGGAATCATATCACCACTGATCCTAGGATGATAGCACCCTCGATCATCCCATAATGTAGAACAAACCTCACGCAACTCATATGGAAGTAAGTGTCTGCTAAACTCCTCACCTCCTGATATCCATACACATGCATGTGGGAAATGAGGTACCTCAAATATCTCTGTTATTGTACTCGTGGAAAATCTGATTTGAGTCCCTCTGACCTGACTCGCTACCACCAACTCTAACTGACCACCCTGACCCTCCTCGAATGACGTCAGATTGTTGTAAAACAGCCGAACTAACTCTGGATACGCCGGAAGATCCTCCGTGAATAGGTGTGTCCATCTCATCGTATCAAATCTCTGCTCGACACGAAAAGTCTCCAACTCTGGTATCTGCAATACTCGTCCGTACTCTATACGGCAATGCTCGAAGTATACCTCATAAAGAAACTCGGCCAATGGAGTAATGAACCGGTATCGATCTATCACCTCCGCTCGTGGCTGCAAAGGTACCTGACCACCACCTCTCCTGGCCCCAACTAATCTACCTCGACCACGACCACCTTGTCCTCATCCCTCCATGATATCTATACCACCTATAGAAAAAATATCAACAAGTCAATGCTAGAAAATTACCAAGAGATTAGACAAGAAGGGTATTTTCATAAATTTTGGAAATTTTTTATTTTTGGGGAAAATTCAATTTGAACATACTAGCATGTGCATATTACCTTGAATAACATGCTAAGAAATTGGAAGAAGTTGAAAGAGAAAGTGCGCGTGTCCAGAGGCCTTGGCAGCCAAGGAGCCCTGGTTATGTTGACCCCTCCGATCGTCGTTTTGTGAGACCTACTCCGTACCCCACTCCTACTTTTCAGCCAAGGAGTGTTGGACTGAGTTCAGGTGTTAGACTAGTGGCCCAGCATAGCCATCCTGGTGGAGTTAGACCTGCGGGAGCTGTTTATCCTTCTCGGCCTGGGATTACTAATCCTAGACATGCTTTTCAGAGACCTCCCACTTTAGCAACTCCAGTTGGACAGAAGGATTCTATTTATTTCTTTTGCAAGCAGACTGGACATTTTGCTACTTTTTGTCCAAAGAAGCCTGCCCAACCTTATGCTCCTGTCATGAATAGTGTCCCTATTCCTGCCCCTGGCCCCTCCCTTTGGCGAGTATTCAACATATCCCTTGTCATGAAGTCGTCACAGGTACATTGTTAGTTACTTCTTTTCCAGCATTTGTTTTGTTTGATACGGGTGCATCTCATTCATTCATCTCATCTACATTTGCTATGAAGACTAACCTAACACCCTGGGGTTTATCTAGTTGTTTGTCGATTAGTACCCTTGTTGGGTCTGTTGTAAAGCTAGATAGTGTGTTAAAAGAATGTCCTGTTTTGGTTTGTGGAAAGAATCTGAAGGCGAACTTGGTGTTGTTTGATATGAAAGATTTTGATGTAATCATGGGAATTGACTGGCTGAGATCTCACAATGCTGTGATCTTGTGTTCCTCAAAGAAAATTTAGTTTCAAGTTAGTGGGAATTCGGTTTTTGAGTTCCAAGGTGAAAAAGGAAGGATTAGTAAGAAGCCCTGACCGCATTAATGCAAGTTCGTGCATTAGTGGAAGATGATTCACCTGGAAGCAAGGTCAAGGAAGGAAAGAAGCTTGTGATTTTTCTGATGTGTTCCCAGACGATTTGTCAGGATTGCCCCCTGATAGAGAAGTTGAGTTTTCCATAGACTTAACTCCTGGAGCTGCTCCGGTGTCTAAAGCTCCGTATAGAATGGCACCTACCGAGTTAGTAGAGTTGCAAACACAACTGAATGAGCTCTTAGAAAGAGGTTTTATACAGCCAAGTGTATCACCTTGGGGAGCTCTAGTCTTGTTTGTGAAGAAGAAAGACGGTAGCATGCGTCTATGCATCGATTACCGGGAGTTGAACAAGTTGACCGTCAAGAACAGAAATCCGCTGCCCCGTATTGATGATCTTTTCGATCAGTTGAAGGGTGTGGCTGTATTTTTGAAGATTGACTTGAGGTCTGGGTATCATCAGTTGAAAGTGAAGTCAAGTGATATCTTTAAGACAACATTCAGGACAAGGTATGGACATTATGAATTTAGAGTTATGCCTTTTGGTCAAACTAATGCTCTTGCCGTGTTCATGGATCTCATGAACTGAGTATTTTATGATGTGCTCGATAAGTTTGTAATCGTTTCCATTGATGACATCTTGATCTACTCGAAGAGTGAAGAAGGGCATGTGGAACACCTTAATTTCACATTGCAAAGGTTGAGAGAAAAGAAACTCTATGCTAAGTTTAGCAAGTGTGACTTTTGGCTCTCAAGGGTAGTATTTCTCGGCCATGTTGTTTCAGCCGAAGGTATTCGTGTTGATCATGAGAAGGTGCAAACAATTGCTGATTGGGAAAGACCGAAGATCGTGACTGAGATAAGAAGTTTCCTTGGATTGGTGGGATACTATAGAAGATTTATAGATAGCTTTTCTAGGTTGGCTGCTCCTATGACTAAGCTAACTAGAAAAGAAGAGAAGTTTGTGTGGTCGGAAGCTTGCGAGAAGAATTTCGAAGAGCTGAAAGTTAGATTGACAAGTGCTCCGGTTTTGACTATACCTGATAGTTCCAATGGTTTGACAGTCTACACTGATGCTTCCAAGATTGGTTTATGTTGCGTGTTGATGCAACATGGTAAGGTAGTGGCATATGCCTCTCGGCAATTGAAGAATTATGAGCGGAACTACCCCACTCATGATTTAGAGCTTGCCGCCGTTGTCTTTGCTTTGAAGATTTGGAGACATTACCTGTATGGTGAGAAGATCGCTATCTTCACAGATCATAAGAGTTTGAAGTACTTCTTCGCCCAGAAGGAGTTAAACATGAGACAAAGGAGATGGTTAGAATTGGTCTCTGATTATGATTGTGACATCCAATATCACCCAGGTAAGGCTAGTTGTTGCCGATGCTCTTAGTAGGAAAAGTCAGAAGAAAGTATTTGACTTGAATGCCATGAGTCAACCTTTGTTGTATGCAATTGCGGGTTTTGGTTTAGAAGTTGTTTCTGAAGGTTCAGATTTTGTTCTCTCCACTATGACAGCAAGATCTACCCTTAGAGATAGAATTGTTGCCTTGCAGAGTTCTGATCTAGAGTTGAAAGAGAAGATTGAGAAGATTGCTTTGAATCCCGTAATGGACCCAAATTTTAGTATGTCTGTGGATGGTACTTTATTGTTTAGAGGTAGACTTTGTGTGCCAGCAGTTGAAGAAATCAAGAAGGAAATATTGAAAGAAGCACACCAGTCAATCTTTATAGTGCACCTTGAAAGTACCAAGATGTACACGGACTTAAGGGAACATTTTTGGTGGAATGGTTTGAAAGTTGATGTTGAAGACTTTGTTGCCAAGTGTGAGACTTGTCAATGTGTGAAAGCCATTCGTCAAACTCCGTCTGGATTGCTTCAGCCCCTTCCTATTCCTAGTTGGAAGTGGGAAGATATCTCTATGGACTTTGTGACTAGCTTGCCTCGGACAAGTAAAGGAAATGACACTATGTGGGTGATTGTTGATAGGTTGACCAAATCAGCCCATTTTATCCCTATGAAGATCACTTACCCTTGGATAAGCTAGCTAGACTTTATGTAGACAATGTGGTTCGTCTGCACGGAGTGCCTATGAGTATTGTTTTTAATTGTGATCCTAGGTTCACCTCAAGGTTTTGGAATGGATTGTAGAAAGCCTTGTGTTGGTGAAGGGCATTAGTAGCTTCAATGAGTACCATTGTCAGACTTTTGGTTTGTAGCTTTATGGGAGATTCTTTTTGGGTCTGATGTTCATCACAACTTGATTACATCCTCAGGGAGCTTTTATAAGATCAATATAAGCTGTTCGCCCAAGTACCGAGAGATTGAGACCGAATGCTTGCATCCTTGGCAGATCTCCAACTTCGGTTAAAAAAAGAAGGATGTAGAATCGAGTAGAGCCTGGGGTCTCATTTTATAAATTAGCAAAATAACATAAAAAGAAAAACTTGTATTTATAGATTTTAGCCCTAAATGATCATTCACAATTGTTAGATTTATTCGAGCACATGTGTTGAGATCATAAAAATCGTTTGAACATAAGATATGGGTATTAGAATCATTTTAAAATTATTCGATTTTATTTTAATTTTATTTGAACCTTACTAGTAATCTTCTATGATCATTAATGGAATGGCCCTTGTGGTTTCTGAAACATTAGTGGGTTAAATAACACCATGAACAAGCCCCAACTTATGAAATTTCTTTTTCTCCTCTTTGCCCCTCACAACGTTTTAAAATTTCTTCTATTTCCTTCTCGAAATTTTGAAAATTTCCACTGACCCTCTTTCATGTGTGAAATATCAAGTAGCCCCCACTGGAGAAAATTTTTAACCCTAAAGATAACGGGTAGAAAACTCTGTGTGTTGTGTGAAAATATCGGTGCTTGGCTCTTTCGATGTTAAATCTTGACTCCACCCCTTGGCAGAAGATATACAAATTTTACCCACACGTCCAAAAACTTTGAATTTAACATCCCCTTCAGGCTTGTCTTGGTCTTTTTTTTTTTTTTTTAACCCAATGTTTCCTCCAAGAAATTTATTAACAAAATGTTTAGGTATCCGGATAGAAAAGGTTTTGGTTAACCCGTGGATTAGGTGGCCCCAAGTTTACTCCCATGCGGTTTTGGTAGTCCCCATGTTTGGGTTCGAATCCCCTATGCTCCTCTATTTCTCACATTTGACAGTTATGTGCTCTTTGACTTGAACATGGGACCTCTACCAGCTTCTGTCCAGTAGTGGGAAGGGATCACGAAGAGCTCCTGCTAGACTAGCTGGGCCTTGGGCCACAACCTAATCTAGCTGTGAGCCCATGGAAAACACTGGCTGGCCAAACCTGTGACTTTTAAAAAGTCAAATCATGTGAATTTGCCTTTCCAAAGCTGATTATCAAATGCAATGAGACTGAGTGAAACTCAATGATCAAATTTTAAATGGTTTTGAATTAGTCATGTCGTCTCTTAGTGTGATGATTATAAATTGTTAGACAAGTTTTTTTTTTAGTATGAAAATTTTCCTTCAGTTTCCTTCAATTTTCGTTGCAACAAAATAAACCCACCATCAAAGTTTGAACACTCACAAAGGGAATAAAAAATGTCATTATATTAACCTTTGACTCAAGTCAATATCAGTAGCAGTAGATGTTTATACAAAGGTTTCATACGCTTTTCTCCTTTCATAGTTGCGGCTTTGTTGGGGCCAGTTGAACTAGCACACCCAAATCTGCGTACCCAAGGAATCGCTCTTTGAAAGGATACACAAGCAATCAAAGACATTTGTGCAGGAGGACCAATTGAATTAGACTTTAAAGCACGAGGTTGGACTTTGAACACCAGAAGCAACACCTTTCGCATTCTTACAAATAGAAGTCACATCACCTGCCGTAGATTTCAAACTAATACCAGCGAGCTCTACTCCTTCACAAGGTACAGCTTCACTACATGAGATGCTGACTGCTTCCTTTGTGGGGGTCGTACCCTTGATGTTTCTGAACTTAATGTCTGTCAGCTTCACACGTGAAGGCTGTTGCATTGGGTAATGTCAACACATACCATTAGTAATCATGGAGACAATGTAATTACATAATCAATCTTCAACTAAAAACATGAGGTAGAGTGATCAAGATCCCTTCTTACAAACTGATTGACCAATCTCTCTCCCACCAAACACAAAAAGGGATGGTTGTGTAAGAATACTTACACCAACCTAGCAAATGAGAGCTCACCCACGACCAGACTTGATAGTCTTATTTGGTGGGGAGCGTCAATGTATTGATTTGATGAAATGAGGGCGGTTATGATAAGGTGCAATTGTGTTAAGACTTAGGAGAGAGATTGTCAAAGAGTCTATATTAGTTTAGATTGGGTAGTACTATCCCACAGGTGTGAAGTGTTTCTTTTTTGGGGGGCTTTTATTGAACTTACCTTAGAGTCGCATTGTGCCTTGTCACAATATTGTTGGGTGACGATGATGGGGTTTTTTACATCTGTCATGGTAATATCCTCGAATATAACATTAGAAACTGTGTTAGCTTCTGATGCTGGCCATGTTTTGATCCGAACACCATTATCAGTACCAGTCAAGGTACAACCGGTCACCTTCAAACCATTCACTGTCTTTTCACCTGGATACCTCCCGAGGCTTCCCAAGCTACAAAAGAAAGCAAAAAAGAACATGGTTAATGTCAACTGAAACAAGTCTCATCCTCCGTTTTTTCTTCTTTTTTTTGTTCGGGTGGGGTGGGGGGAGTGTGGGGAGGAGGGGTGTGTTGGGGTGTGAGTGTGCCTAAACTTGAGCACAACCTTAGGATCCCCTATCTAAACCCAAGCCCATCACACTGCTGGTAGGGCCAACCTTACATTTAACCCTGCCCAGCCAAGTGCAGTAGGTTTTCCCAACAAAATTTTGGCCCTAACTCACCTTGGTTATCATGTGCCCATTAAGTCATGGAAAATACATAGCCCATAGGACCCTACTTGGGCTAAGCCCAAGCTTTAATGCACATAATTATCATGGAAATAGAAAAGCTCGTCACGGCCCATTTTATATTAAAGCCTGTATTTTAGTATATATGAAACCCATCCCACACCTAACGTGAAGTATAGGCCTGGTCCAACCCTGTTTGCTCTCAAGCGGGCTTGGGGTAGTTTTTCCTTGACACCCCTATATTATTTTAGATCATCTGCACAAATCAGTATGGATTTCTATGTAAGTATTTAAGCATGATTATCTTGTAATATACCTGATGCCATGACCCGGTCCACATTTCACATTGGTGACGGCAATGTTGGAAGTTCCCGCTCCAATGGACACGCAATCATCGCCGGTTCCAATCTCACTATCAGTAACGGTGATGCCGGACGAATCACCAATGTGCACACCATCAGTATTTCGACTCGTACCGGGGGCTTGAATCTTGACATCACGGATGGTAAAGTCACTGCATTGACTGACAACCATGTGAAATGCCTTACTATTAATACTAGTTATGCCGCTTAATGATCCACCGGTAATCGATGACAATTGCAAGCTCTGCAACAAAAGCGAAAGACAAAGGGAAATAAATATCAAGTTTCCAATTGTTCTCATGTAAAATTCCAATAACTCACAGTTTGGGCCATTTTGCAATTTGAATTGGCACTGTGAACACAACTTGTGGCCCAAGACTTTTCTCCTTGACCATTCAGAGATCCACCGGCCCCACTGATATTCAACCCACTCAAACCTCTGAATGTAATCCATGCACCATCAGATCCTGAGGCTGGTGGAGCTATTAATTTACCACTTATCTCAACATGAGGAGATTTGCTGCAAGGACCGACAAATGCTACTGTACCAACCAAGAAGTCTCCTTTTGGGACCAAAAGGGTAGATTGCGCCGAAGATTTACAAGCAGCAGCCCATGCAGCAAGGAATGCCTTACTATTATCCGTTTTCCCGTCAGAGATTGCTCCATGCTTGGTGACATCAAACACTGTACCCCCTGGTCCCGATGCTGATGATGGTGACGTAGCCTGTGGTTCCGGTGCTGATGATGGTGACGTGCCCTTTGGTTTCGGTGCTGACGATGGTGACGTACCCTTTGGTTCCGGTGCTGCTGATTGTTTTTTATCATTTGATTTGAGAACCCGAAACTCAACGGTTCTGGCTTCACCCTCCCATAAAAGGAAGCATAATAAACAAATTAACATAAGATCCGTGCTTGAGCCCATTATTAATTTCCCCTGGCCAAATAAAAATAAATAAAAAAATGTGAGCAAAACTAATGAGCTGGGATCAAGTAGAACCTTGGACCTTCTTTGGGACAAGAGGCTCAAACGATCCCAACTCCAATGGATATCTGGTATACTTGATTCAAGTTGTAATGCTAGTGGGGTGATTTGAAATTTATACCATGAATTTTCATCCTAATTTTGGCAAAATTATTTCAACCCAATAATTGGAAGAGAGAATTACCTTCAACTTACTATTGTTGTAGATTATAATTTTGTGGTTGAAAATCGACATCCAAATATGGATTGGTTGCCCTTTTCGTTCGGAAGAAATAGAATAAAGTTAAGAAGAAATAGAATTAAGAAGGAAAACGTAATATATGGTTTTATTTGGTCTCTGTTTTGGTTTATTTTTGGTTGATTTGATTCCTATCTTTTGGAGATCTTTCCTAATAAGGTAATACATTGTCTAGGATCCCTTCCAAGTTTAGAAAAGATGTTCCTTGATTCTCGAGATTCTTTGCGAATTATTTAAGGTAAGGATAGTGATTTCTTTAATTACATATATTGCATGATTTAGTTTCCATATTTGAATCTCTCTGATTTATTTCCATAAATAGATTCTTATATTGATGTACTACTGATGCAACTACTCTAATTACAGTAGCATTACTTGTTTACATTACTTAGTTTATGTATGACTTTACCTACCAATTATATATGAGTTGGATCATGTGCTTGATTACTTTCCATATTGGGAGTTACTATATTTGTGATGTGATTGATTGATGATTGTAACTGATTAGGTATGGTATGGAAAGGAGAGGTGTCCTTTTGACACTTCTGTCCTTGGACATCAACGGGAATATTATGGGATGTTTCCGGAGATGTCCTTTGACACCTTCCTAAACTATTGGTTGTCATACCTAGGGCTGTCTAGTAGTGTTTGGCTAGGATGTCCCGTTATATCAAACCCTAGTTGGAAGGGTATTGAGACCAAACCAACCCGTGAGAGGACAAGAATCACATTATGGGGGCCATTCATTGGTAGGGTTGCATATGGATAGACTTGGGCTCATGGGCGCTCAAGACCGGTAACCAACCCGTGAGGGGACGAGCTTCTCGTTTACCATATGTGGATAACCAATAGGGTTGATGAGTCCGTAGTCAGGGACTATGAGGACTCTAGTGTGAAGGATACCGGAAAGGATCGCCAGGGGCGAGGAATGGACGTATTTGGAGCTGAGTTGATGTAACTAAGTAGAAGACTTGCATTTGGCTAGGCTTTACCTTGACATGCGGCAGTACTTAGACCAATGGTGATGTGAGAGAGCGGTGACCTATACCCCCAGCCATGGATTGTCTCGAGGGATGAAGGACCCATTACCAACAGGCGTTGTGAGATGAGAGCCTCCTAAAGAAGTAAGGTGCTATGACTTAAAGCATGTCTGCCAATAGAGACCAGCATACATAGAGTTAGAATCATAATGCATCATATGTTTCATATCACACTGCATCATACTTTGCTTTGAAATCCTGCCATTTATTTTATTATGGATTAACTACTTTACTGGGTTTCTTTTGAAACTCACTCCTTTTGTATTATGTTTTGTTAGATTACTCTACAGGCTCAGAGTATTATGACTACTCGTATGAAGAAGCGCAAGGAGAAGAGACATATCTCCAAGAAGGTGATTGCGGTTACGACGATTACCTTGAAGATTCTGCGGGTGGTCATGCTGCGTACAATGCTTAGTCCGTCGATAGAGTGGAAGCGTCCTTGTGCTATTTTTGAGATTAACACTTATAAAGATGTTCTCTATAAGATTGAAAACGATTTAGTTACTCATTGCACTTGTTATTGGGATTAGTTTTAATCTCTTTTCCTTTCTTTTTGGAACTACTTTTCCGTTGTTGGTAGAGTGAGATTTCCGCCTCAAGTGAAACAACTAAGCTATAGTCCCGACAATTCAAATAAAAAAGATGAAAAAGGGAATGAGGTGACATCCCATCCCTAACACACAAATATAAAACTAAACTGCTACAAACAAGTCCCGATCTCGGTCTACTCGTCTCTATCAACTGGTTCATCGCCACCATTATGATACAAGTCTTCAACTCGGCCTCTAGAGGGTTGACTGCCACAGTCAACAGTGGTAGTACCTGTAGAAAAGTCTTACAAAATATGTTGCAAAAAGGAGTGAGTTCAAAAGAACTCAGCAAGGTAGTCATTCCATAAAATATAAACCATATAATACAAGCCATAATATGATGCAATATGATATGGAACACATGATGCAAGTATGGTTCTAACTCTATGAATGCTGGTCTCTAAGGTAGACATGCTTTAAGTCATAGCACCATACTTCTTTGGGTCGTCTGTCACTCTCCCATTCCATATCTTGGGAATGCCAGGGGAATATCGGTAAAGTCATCTCAAAAACCATGGTAAGGGGATCGGTCACCGCTCTCTCACATCACCATTTGGTATAAGTATTGGTGCATGTCACAGTAAAGCCTAGCCCAATGCAAGTCATCTACTCAGTCATATCATCTCAGATCCAGATACATCCATTCCTCCCCCCCAGCGATCCTTTCCGGTATCCTTCACACTAGAGTCAACGTAATCCCGGATTACGGACTCATCAACCCTATTGGTCATCCACAAATAGTAAACGGGAAGCTCTCACGTCCTCTCACGGGTTGGTTACCGGTCTTGAGCGCCCGTGAGCCCAAGTCTATCCATTTGCAACCCTACCAATAAATGGCTCCCACAATGAGATATATGACCTCTCACGGGTTGGTTACCGGTCTTGAGCGCCCACAAATCCCCACTGCTACCACGGGTCGTTCGGTCTCAATGACCTTCCGATTCGGGTCTGATACGACAGGGACATCCTAGCCAAACCACTAGACAGTCCTATGTATGTCATCCAATAACCCGGGAAAGAGTCGATAGGCACCTTCAGAGAACATCCCATACTATTCCCTCCGGTGCCCAAGGACAGAAGTGTCAATAGGACACTCCCCAATTCCAAGTTATACGTAGGCAAACACATATCCAAGTTCATCATTTCTCATGCATTCAATACATCCTCATGATAAAAGTAAATTCATAGTATTGAAATGATTTATCATAAACACAAGTAATCAGGAATAATAAATTAATATGACAAGAGTATATGAATCAAAATACTACTGTTTTAACACATGTATAACAGTCTCATAATAATTTAAAAGCAATCAAGAGATTCTATTCTTCAAGTATGAGCACAATTCATAAGTGGATGGCCTATATGTTTATGGAGATAACCATCCTTACCTTGGGTTGAATTGATGATGAATTGAGAATACCATGAAATAGTCCAAAAGAATTGTTAAGACCCTAAACAAACATCAATAATAAGTTAGAGAAGAAATTGGGAAGATCGGATGCTAATTGGATCAAAACTGGCCAAGGTTGCTGTCGGCAATAACTTTGGTCGATGGTCCTTGGTCGATGGTATCGACCAAAAGGATCGACCAAAATTCTCTTCGGGACAGAATAGTGGGTTTTGGGGATTTTGGTCCGAAATTGGTCTTCCGGGGCTCGGATCGATCCGAAACTTGGAGGGATGATTCATAACAATGTAAGAACACTACGTAACAAGTATTATCACAATCCAATGGTCCAAATGAAAAACCCCAAATTGAGGTCCTATGTTCTAAAGACAAGAATCCTAGCATTCATGAGAAATTGATGGAATTGAAAGGGAAGCTAGAGAATTAGTCGGGGAATAGGTTAGAAACATGATTACAATCATTTGCAAGCCAGAGATTAGACTAATCATACTGCACATCCAGTTTAGTATAAGAAATCAAGTTGTTAAGTAAGGAATCATGGTAATGTATATGTAAGGATCAAGATGCAAGTGAGGCATAGCAAGAATGAATGAAAAGCAAGTATAAATGGGAAGAGACGTTCATGGCAAGGTGTTTGCAAGGTTGCAGCACCTTGGCCATGGTCTCATCAGTAAAAGAAGAAGGAAGTGAGTAGAATAGAGAGCAAGAGAGAGAATCATACCTTGGAAGATGATAGTTGGAGAAAAGAGACAATGATTATTGTAGAAGATCATCACCCAAGCCAAAGAGGAGCCTAAGAGGAGCCTTCCCACGTTCTCAGGTGTTGAAATGAGTAAAACATCGTTCTAGGTTCGAGGTTTCACTTAAATAGAGGAAGGAATATCCAAAAAGCATCTTTTTCTCGATTCTGGGTAACTTTGGTCAATGGTCTTGGTTGATGGCATCGACCAAAAGGATCGACCAAAACAGATAACAGGCTTCAGCAGAAAATCCAGAAATAGTTCAGCAACTTCGAATAGGGATTCGGAGGGCTATACAAGGTCAAATTGAGTGAGGTTTTCTCCTACAAGTCAATCAAGAAATCTAGTTTATATAAATACCTTTGGATCAAGCATGGGATTTCATTAGATTCACCAAATAATCTCACCTTCTTTGATGCGCAAGCAGGATTTTCCATACATAGTTCAGTAACTTCGGACAACGATTCGGAGGGCTATATGGGGTCAAATGCAGTGGGGTTTTCTCCTACAAGTCCATCAAGAAGTCTAGTTTTGGGAAATATATTTGGATTGGGCACAGGTTTTCCTTTGGTATTTCAACTAATTCACCCCTCTTCGGTGCGCAGATTCAAAACTAACACTGACAATGCTCTCAAGTGAGGGGCATCATTGTCAATGTCCAAGGGCTTGGGTTCCGACATCAAATTATCAACCAAAAGGGTCCACAAGTCTCTTTTCCCCCACTTCGGGTTTTCGGATCTACAAACATAATAGTTCCCGGGCCGGGTCAAGGTTAGGATAAGGCCAGACATTACAGATCTACCCTAAAGGAAAGGTCTGGCATAACTTCTTAAGGCTTTCAAAGATAATAACACTGAAATCAAGGTCCAACTTTAAGATTAAACATTAAACAAGTCTTTCTTTATCCCAAAACAAATAGGGTATCCTGGCTAGGTTTGGGCTGGATGTTACATTCTCCCCCCTTTAAAATAATTCCGTCCTCGAAATTGGGAGAGTACTAGGCTTCTAAAGAATGGAGGACATTGCTTTTATCTTGAGCTTTCTTCTCCCAAAATCTTCGGAAAACAATTAACAATAATTCTTTTGTAAGAAACAAGGAATAAATCTAACATGCTTTGAAATCAAATCGAAAGTATGATCATGGCTTCATGAAGACTTCACAAGGATCATGGCGAAGATCAATATGAAGATCATAAAACCTTATGAATGACAGGAGATTATAGAAGAGATGGTTGCAAGGATGCAACATCTTCTTCTAAATCTCAATCACAAAGATTAAAACATAGTAAGGGTAGATCAATACAACACAAGAGAGATTATTAACCTTTGATTGAGGAATAGGAGATGAAAAGCTTGAAGTCTAGAAACAATTAGAAGGAATAACAAATCATAAAGATCACACTTGATTTCTCTTTGAAATCATCATGTGGAGAGTTCACAAGGTTATAGAGTGTATGGAGATCCACTCTAGAACAGCAGGGATAGGAGGATCAGTCATGGGAATGACTTAAGATCACCCTCCTATCAAAGGGAATAGAAGGCACAAGAAGAAATCGTAGGGAAAATAGATCAGCTTCGGGGTAAACTTCTACCAAATGAAACTAGGCAACTCATACGACAAAGAATAAATCGAATAATGCATAGGGTAGGTATGGATTTGGCACAGTAGCAAGGTTAGGATTAGGCTGGATTTCACAACCGCCCCCATGTAATTTGCCATACAAGGGTGCTTTTGCTAGGGGGTTGATATCCAAGTACAACCTAGCCCTAAAGAAGAGATGGGGGAGATCTTACCTTCATTCCGGACATCTCCGAACAACACTTGTCTTCAAGAAGACCAACTACCAAGCAAGGCAGGCTCTTCAGACAAAGGATCTAGATCCATGGGTTTAGGGTATGGATCATGTACCTCTATTTGAACACTCCACAAACTTACCCAACTAGACCTTTGGGTTCTCGGACTTGCAATACGGATCTCGTGTTAGAAATACGGGGGTTGGTACATTAGTAATCCATCATTCTTTAGTTTCTCCTCCATGAATTTGCCATGATTTCTCCAAGAACCCTGACTGATCTAATTATGGTAAGTTTTATTTCCTATTTTGTGACTTGAAGACTTGATGTTGTTAGGGTTTTGAAGTCCTCCTTAGACTAATACACTATCAATGTATGTTCCCTCTTGTTTGGTGACAATCCGAATGACAAAATTTGGATTTCAGATCAGAAATCTCTGATTTTGTCAGTCACTGACTCTGTTGGTTGACTGATTGGTCGACTGAGTCAATAGACCAATCAATTGACCAAATAAGACAGTAGCCTCTGTTTTGGTTTATTTTTGGTTGATTTGATTCCTATCTTCTGGATATCTTTCCTAATAAGGTATATACATTGTCTAGGATTCCCTTCCAAGTTTAGAAAAGATCTTCCTTGATTCTCGAGATTCTTTGAGAATTATTTAAGGTAAGGATAGTTATTTCTTTAATTACATAGATTGCATGATTTAGTTTCCATATTTGAGTCTCTCTAATTTATTTCCATAAATAGATTTTTATATTGATGTACTACTGATGCAACTACTCTAATTACAGTAGCATTACTTGTTTACATTACTTAGTTTATGTATGACTTTACCTGCCAATTATATATGAGTTGGATCATGTGCTTGATTACTTTTCATATGGGGAGTTACTATATTTATGATGTGATTGATTGATGATTGTAACTGATTAGGTATGGTATGGAAAGGAGAGGTGTCCTTTTAACACTTCTGTCCTTGGACATCAATGGGAATATTATGGGATGTTTCCGGAGATGCCCTTTGACACCTTCCTAAACTATTGGTTGTCATACCTTGGGCTGTCTAGTAGTGTTTGGCTAGGATGTCCCGTTATATCAGAACCTAGTTGGAAGGGTATTGACATCGAACCTACCCGTGAGAGGATAGGAATCACATTGTGGGGGTCATTCATTGGTAGGGTTGCATATGGATAGACTTGGGCTCATGAACGCTCAAGACTAGTAACCAACCCGTGAGGGGACATAAGAGCTTCCCGTTTACCATATGTGGATAACCAATATGGTTGATGAGTCCGTAGTCAGGGACTATGAGGACTCTAGTGTGAAGGATACCGGAAAGGATCGACAGGGGCGAGTAATGGACGTATCTGGAGCTGAGTAGATGTAACTAAGTAGAAGACTTGCATTTGGCTAGGCTTACCTTGACATGTGCCAGTACTTAGACCAATGGTGATGTGAGAGAGCGGTGACCTATACCCCTAGCTATGGATTGTCTCGAGGGATGAAGGACCCATTACCAACAGGCGTTGTGAGACGAGAACCTCCTAAAGAAGTACGGTGCTATGACTTAAAGCATGTCTGCCAATAGAGACCGGCATACATAGAGTTAGAATCATAATGCATCATATGTTTCATATTACACTACATCATACTTTGCTTTGAAATCCTGCCATTGATGTTATTATGGATTAACTACCTTACTGGGTTTCTTTTGAAACTCACTCCTTTTGTACTATGTTTTGTTAGATTACTCTATGGGCTTAAAGTATTATGACTACTCGTTTGAAGAAGCGCAAGGAGAAGAGACATATCTCCAAGAAGGTGATTGCGGTTACGACGATTACCTTGAAGATTCTGCGGGTGGTCATGCTGCGTACAATGCTTAGTCCGTCGATAGAGTGGAAGCGTCCTTGTGCTATTTTTGAGATTAACACTTACAGAGATGTTCTCTATAAGATTGAAAATGATTTAGTTACTCATTGCACTTGTTATTGGGATTAGTTTTAATCTCTTTTCCTTTCATTTTGGAACTACTTTTCCGCTGTTGGTAGAGTGAGATTCCCGCCTCACTTTACTTTATGATCTTGACATTATTGTTACCTTTCGTACTCTGATGATACATGATTTTATTTCCTTCCTTATTTGGATCTCTCTTTTATACTTTGCACATTGATTATTTATGTTCTTGATTATGTTGTTGCTTATGTGGGAGGATGATTTCCTTGATACTTGATCTTCAGGGCTGTGGATCACACACTCGGGTATGCCAGGTAGGGTACCGGCTGGGTGGATGTGACATACAAGAGTTGGAGACTTTCTGTGTTGGGCGGAGTTTTGATACGATGAGATGGATACACCTATTCATGGAGGAACTTCCGGCGTATCTAGAGTTAGTTCGGCTGTTTTACAGCAATCTGATGTCATTCGAGGAGGGTCAGTGTGGTCAGTTAGAGTTGGTGGTAGCGAGTCAGGTCAGAGGGACTCAGATCAGATTTTCTACGAGTACATTAGCAGAGATACTTGAGGTACCTCATTTCCCACATGCATGTTTATGGATATCAGGAGGTGAGGAGTTTAGCAGACACTTACTTCCATATGAGTTGCGTGAGGTATGTTCCACATTATGGGATGATCGATGGTGCTATCGTCCTAGGATTAGTGGTGATATGATTCCATCGGCTAGAGTAATCGGACGGATAGTAGGGAGGAACATCATACAAGACATCACCATGTGGTCACTGTGATGGATGCTTTGCTCATCTATCAGACTTATTTGGGGTTTGAGATCGATTTGGCATATATTGTACAGAATGTCATGATCAAGATTGTAGAGCGCTCGAGTATGAGGAATATGTGTTTTGGACGCTTATTGACACATATCTTCAGGTACTTTGGAGTGGAGTTAGAGGATAGGGAGAGGGCTACTCGAGGCATGGGATATTCCATCGGTGGGAGGTCTATTGCACTGATGCAGTTAGATCATGTTGAGAGATCTCCGAGTCCAGGGGATGACACTGAGTCTGAGGACGAGGATTAGGCGGCACCAGTAGATGAGGGTCAGGAGGCTGCAGATTCTAATGAATCATGGTGAGGAGGACATAGGGATGCGTGATGCTAGTCAGGATGATCAAGAGATTCCCTCACCACACTTCGAGGTAAGGGGCGTATCACATGCCGTTCCAGAGACACCAGACTTGCATGCACGGATGCTTTCCATGACTTCCATGCTAGAGAGGATGGAGGTCAGACAGGAGCAGGCGTATGAGAGGTTAGAGTCGAGACAGACACAATTGTATGAGAGGGTAGAGGTGAGACATGCACAAATAGAGTCCAGACAGGGGCTTATGCAGTCTCAGCTCACTCAGATTTCCGAGGATGTCCAAGCAGTTAGAGATCAGAGGCGGTCTCCTAGATAGACTTATTGTATTAGGATTTTAGTTATGCTTTTCATATGTAACTCGATGTATTACTTTCTTAAGTTAATGAAATTCACCTTTGTCACATCCACCCAGCCGGTACCCTACCTGGCATACCCGAGTGTGTGATCCACAGCCCCGAAGATCAAGTATCGAGGTAATCAACCTCCCACATAGACAATAACATAATCATGAACATAAATAATCAATGTGCAAAAGATAAACAGAAGATCCAAATAAGGAAAGAGTAAATCACATATCATTAGAGTACGAAAGACAATCAAAATGTCTAAATCAATAAGTAAAGTGAGGCGGAATCTCACTCCACAAACAGCGGAAAGTAGATCGCAAGTCAAAAGAAAGATTACATCTGGTTCTAAGATAAGAAAGAAAGATATAACAAACTACACTAAAGTCTACTCTACTTTATAGAGAACGTCTTCATAAACATAGACTTCATCAACGACACTCAGACGTTCCCACTCCACAGTAGGGCTAATCCTGGTAACAAGTAAGACCACTTGAGGAATCCTCAATGTAATCTTCATGGTTGCCAGCACCATGCGTAAAGTACGCCTCTTCAGTTTGCGTTTCCTCGTATTGACCTTCGTTGTGAAACCCGGCCCGAACCTTGACCATGATACTCTTTTGTCTGTAGGTCCGAAGACCCGAAGTAGAAGTGAAAGTCAACTATGGGTCATATCAGTAGAAGATATAGTGTTTGACTCCGAACCTATGGAGATTGAAGATGATGCCCCATACTTGAAGACAGTGTTGGATATAGAAAAGAGACTACGCCTTGATGAAGAGAAGATTGGTTGATGACCATAGAGCTTGGTGGGATATGATTTAAAGCCATTTTTCCATGCTAGGTAAGTTATAGAATATGTGTTTAAAGTTTCGTTTGATTCCGAGTAGTGGAAGGCCCTCAAATCCCTGATCTTGGCTTTGCTATCTGCCTGGGTCGATTGCTTGGGTCAACTGGGCCAGGCTACCCAGCCAATCGACCCAGAGATGCTGAACTCGAGCAGAATCTTCTATTTAGGTTATATTGCTATATATACCCCATGACTTCGTGATTTTAGTATCCCTAGCCTCCAAAACACTTAGAGAACGAAGGGAACTCATCTCCAAGCCTCCGAAAGTGTTGAAGAAGACCTAATCTTGGAAACTTGCTAGTTCTCTCTCTTGTTCTTCAATCAAAGGTTAGTATTCAATCTTTTGTGTTATTGATTCATTCTTTCCATGATCACTCTCATCTCTGAACTGAGATTATGATGAAGATGCTACAACCTTGTGGTCATATCTTTACAATCTCTTTTCATTCTCTTATGCCATGATCATCTTATTCATTCTTAATATGATTTTTATGATTTCTTCTTAAACTATGATCATATTCTTATTTTGATTTATTCTAGCATTATAGATGCCTCTCCATGATTATTCATACCTTTGATTTACTGTGTTCTTTTACTAGAATGAGATCTTATCATCTCTAGTTCATCTCTTTCATTCATAGCATGTTTCCAATGAAAACCATGATTTTTACCAAAATAGAAACTATGATCTCAAATTAGTAAGTAATGGTTTTAATCATTGTTTGATGTCTAAAATATGATTTTTAGTCTTAGACTACTGTGTTAGACATTCTCTCCAAGTTTCGTACCATTCCGGATTGTATAGCATAGGTTTCGAATCAGAATTCTATTTTTGAATTCGGATTTGCTCAAGGGAGATGACTTGCAGAGGGATCTGGTACGTTCCAAAGAGTTTGGAGGCAGAAAATACGAAGTAGACTCGAGATTGGACTTAAATAGAGCAAGCAAAGACCTAATCAGTAAAATCAGATCTCATTGGTCGATTGATTGGTCGACTGGCCCAGTCGACCAATGAGTCGACCAATTAGGACAGCAAGTCCAAAACAGGGAAATGAAGGCTCAGACCAAATCCAAACATAAAGGGGTTTTGCACACACACCAAGTGACTTACCTAGTAGGTAGAAATGCCTTCGAACCAAGCCAGAGAGTACTCCAAGTCTATCAACTAATTCCATCTTCATCAAGGTGTAGTTTCCATAAATGGAACACTGACATCAACTCTCATGGATTCAAAGCCAAACACCAAGTCTTCAACTGGAATGGCCCATAACTGACTTCTTGCTTTACTTCGGGTTGTCGGACCTACAAACAATGGGGTTTCTGGGTCAAGGTTAGGGCTGGGTTTCACATTCTCCCCCCTTAAAGAAATTTCGTCCTCAAAATTGAAAGCGTACCTGAGCTTCCAAAGAGCTGAGGAAACTTCTCCTTCATATCTTCTTCCTTCTCCCAAGAACCTTCTTCAGGGGTATGGTTCTTCCACCGAATCTTCACCAAAGGAATAGTGTAATTCCGTAGTTGTTTGTCCTTCTTATCCAGGATTTCGGCTGGCTCTTCATCATAGGTAAGATCAGCACTAAGTCCTTCAGTGCTTGCTTGTAAAATGTGTTCGGGGTTCTCTATGTAGTTCTGAAGCATCAAAATATGAATCACATTATGAACTCCAGCAAGAGGCAGAGGTAATGCCAATCAATATGCAACAGGTCCAACCTTCTCCAGAATCTCAAAAGGTCCAATGAAACGAGGGCTAAGCTTACCCTTAACATTGAATCTCATCACACCCTTCATTGGTGAAACCTTCAAGAAAACTTTCTCTCCAACTTGAAATTCTAAATCAGTCCTTCTCTTGTCGGCATAAGATTTCTGTCTGGACTGGGCAGACTTAATCCTTTCTCTGATCATATCAACCATCGCACTAGTAGCTTCAATCATTTCAAGGCCTAAGACCTTTCTTTCACCCTTCTCAGTCCAGTACAATGGTGTTCTACAAGTATAACCATACAAAGCCTTGAATGGAAACATGCGTATCGTTGCTTGATAACTGTTGTTATAGGAAAACTCAACTAAAGCTAAGTGTTCATCCCAATTACCACCCATATCCACAACACAGGATCTGAGCATGTCTTCCAAGGTCTGAATTGTTCGCTCAGATTGTCCATCTGACTGTGGGTGATGAGCTGTACTCGAATTCAATTGGGTTCCCAAGGCTTTCTGCAAACTGTTCCAAAACCTTGAGATGAACCTAGGATCATGATCAGAGACGATACTCATTGGCACTCCATGCAGACGAACCACATTGTCCACATATAGCCTGGCTAGCTTATCCAGAGTATGAGTGATCTTCATTTGAATGAAATGGGCTGATTTGGTCAACCTATCAACAATCACCCACATGTTATTGCCTTTACTTGTCCGAGGCAAGCTAATCACGAAGTCCATAGAGATATCCTCCCACATCCAACTAGGAATAGGAAGGGGTTGAAGTAATCCAGATGGAGGTTGACGAACGGCTTTCACACGTTGGCAAGTCTCACACTTGGCAACAAAATTATCAACATCAGCCTTCAAACCAATCCACCAAAAATGTTCCTTCAAGTCCTTGTACATCTTGGTGTCACATCCTCCCAGCCGATACCCTAACTGGCATACCCGAGAGTGTGATCCACAGCCCTAAAGATCAATTTTAGGAATGATCATATCCATTTCGCACAATAACATAATCAAAAGCAAGAACAAATCATAATGTTCAAGTAATTTATAACAAAAGTCAAGAAAGGATCTCAGAAGGATCACTACAGAATATCAGAGTGTGGAATAACAAGATACCAAATCAAAAGACAACTGTAGAGTATAGCGGAAATATACCCTACAAACACATGCGGAAGGTAGATCGAAATCTAAATAAAGCTCAAAGCTAATGCAAGTAGAGTAAAAGATAAGTCTAGAAGAAACAAAAGAAATCTAATCCACATCTTCAGTCAACTCTTCTTGCTCTTCAGTCTTCATCTTCTTCACCTTGTGCTTCCTCATACATACCGTCAAAGAAATTCAAACCTGTAGAGAAGTCTAACAACAGATTGTACAAAAAGGAATGAGTTTCGAAAGAAACTCAGTAAGGCAAGTTAATCCATAACAACATAACTAACATGGAAGCAAACCATAACAAGATGCAATGCAATATGAAACAAGTAATGTATGTATGCATCTAAACTCTATGTATGCTGGTCTCTATGGCAGACATGCTTTAAGTCATAGCATCGTACTTCTTTGGGAAGGTCCGCACACACCTTCAACCATTTAAGATATCTTGGGTTCCCTCAACCATTTAAGATATCTTGGGCAGCCGGTTGGTAATGGGTCCTGCATCCCTCTCGGAAAAACCATGGTTGGGGGTTAAGTCAACACACTCTCTCACAACCATTTGGCATAAGTACCGGCGCATGTCAGGGAAAAGCCTAGCCCAATGCAAGTCATCTAGTCAGTTACATCAAGTCAGGTCCAGATACTTCCATTCCTCCCCTCTCGGGATCCTTTCCGGTATCTTTTCCACTAGAGTCACGAATATTACTCACCGGACTCATCAACCCTATTGGTTATCCACATATGGTAAACGGGAAGCTCTCATGTCCTCTCACGGATATAACTCACCGGTCTCGAGCGCCCATGAGCCCAAGTCCAACCATATGCAACCCTCCAATAAATGGCCCCCACAATGTGATTTCCGTCCTCTCACAGATATAACTCACCGGTCTTGAGTGCCCGTGAATCCCCATTGCTACCACGGGTCGTTCGGTCTCAATACCCTTTCGAATCGGGTATGATATAACAGGGGTATAACCTAGCCAAACACTGCTAGACATCCCTAGGTATGACAACCAATGATTCGGGAAAGCGTCGATGGGAACCTCAGAAACATCCCATACTATTTCAGATAATGTCCAAGGATAGAAGTGTCAAAAGGACACCTCCCATTCCCAAACCAAACTTAATCAAACACAATCTCAGATCAGTCATGACATACACAACCAGTAGTTTATCATATAAAAGAGAATGTAAAAGCAAAATCAGATTAAGCAGTAATAAATAATTCATATAACATGAATAATGAAAAAGATGATATAAACAAGTGCTACTGTTCTCACAGTAGGAGATCAGAATTAAAGTACAACAACAGTAGGTAATCTCATAGTTTCACAAAGTAGAAACCAGAGAACAAGTAATCTATGCAGTTAAGGAAATAACTGTCCTTACCTTGATTATCGCCGAAGACAATCCAAAGATCAAAGAGAGAGACACCAAACATGGCAAATAAATCCCTAACAAGCATAGATACAACATTAGGAAAGATATCTAAAAGATCAGAGAGCAAACGAATCAAACTGAGCGAAAATGGAAGCTACTGTCTTCATTGGTCGATTGCCTTGGTCTACTGACCAAGTCGACCAAGCAGTCGACCAATCGAGTCAGTACGGAATAGTGAAAACTGTTTTGGTCATAACTTCTTCGTTTGAAGTCGGATTTATCCGGAATTCAAAGGGGAACTTCCTAGGATGTATTAAAATCATATGGGAAGATAAAATCATCAAGTCATGGTAAAAATATGGGTTCTTGATTTGACCCAGGAAACTAGGGTTTCAACCTTTATGACTCTCATGAAAAGGTTATGATCACGGAGAGAGAGGGAATGATTGTTATCAAGAAAATAACAAGAAATCATAGAAATTCTGGTTTAGGTTAATAGAAACATTATGGGAAGATTAAATCATCAAGTCATGGTCAAAAGTTGGGTTCTTGATCTAACCCAAGAAACTAGGGTTTCAACCTTTATGGCTTTCAGGAAAAGGTTAGGGATAATCAAGATTCACCCTAGGGCAAGAGAAACAAAGAATGCACAATCTAAAAAGGTGTTGTGGAGTTTCCAACAGATAAAAGAATATTAGGGTTTCATATATGGTTACCTCTCATGAAAGTTACCCATAGTTAACTCTCACAAAAACAACCCAAGATAGATAAAGGAACATCTCATTAGTATTTCAAAATCAAGAATGGAATTAGGAAGGGTCTACCAATGAGAGAAAATAAGGTTCTCAATTAAAGTGAAAGGAAATAAATTCTAATCATACGATTAGGGATTTACTAACAAGGATCCGTGTATCCCACGGAAAGACTAGGGAGAATAAAGGTTCACCCTAGGGCAAAGAATTTACAATCAAGAAAGGTTTTGGGGAGGGTCCAATGAATTAACAGAAATAAAAGGGTTCCCAAATTGGTTAACCTCTCATGAGGGTTACCCAAGAATTTCCCCTCAAAATCTCTCCCTTTTGGCTAGGGTTGAGATCATGACGATGATCATAGATCTCAAAGGATGGAATGAGATCATGGACAAGATGGTTGCAAGATTGTAGCATCTTCTTCTTGATCTCAATCAAGAACAAGAATGAAGAAAGAATAATTTAGAAATCCTAATTAGGTTAAACATGGATCATGAAGAAAATATAGTATGATCAAGGATAAAGAATTAAAGATTGATAGGTTACAATTCTAGTAAGGGAAACACATTGATTGGAGGTTAACAAGATCAAACTAAGGGTTCTTGGTTTGATCCAAGAATTTAGGGTTTCACCTTTTTTTTTTTTTTTGGCTCCCATGAAAAAGGTTGAGATCACAGAATGTAAGGGAATTAATGATTGGCCAATTAAAACAAGAAAATCATAGAAGGTCAAATTTAGATTAACATAAATATGACCCACGAGGTTTCCCTCACATGGGAGGTTACAAAAGGTTCTCCAGATGATCACACAAGGTTAGGGTTTCAAAGGTTAGGGTTTCAAGATTAGGGTTTCAAGAGTTCAACTGACTGGGGTTGAGATCATGATGATGATCATAGATCTCAAGGAACAAGATGAGATCATGGAGTGGATGGTTGCAAGAGTGCAGCATCTTCTTCCTGATCTCAACTAAGAACAGAATTAATGAAAGAAAATCAGAGATAGAAGAAAGAGTGAGTATACACATACCTTTGCTGCAGGAGGATGAAGATTTCTTCAAGTCTTGTGAGAGATCACCAAGGAATGCAAGGGAATTGATTAGATTAGGGTTCTAACTCATTCCAGAGGCTTAGGAGGCATAGGAGGTGAAGTAATCCTGAGATTTCAACTTAAATAGAGCAGCCACGACCTAATTAGCAAAAACAAAACTCATTGGTCGATTGGATTGGTCTGCTGGTCCAGTCGACCAATCAGGACAGTAGGGTTCAAACAGGGATTCGGAGGGCTATACAGGGTCAAATTGAGTGAGGTTTTGTTCTACGAGTCAATCAAGAAGTCTTGTTTCCAGAAATACCTTCAGATCAAGCATGGGAGTTCATTAGGTCCACCAAATAGGCTCACCTTCTTCGATGCGCAAGCAGGATTTGTCAGACATAGTTCAACAACTTTGGACAGTGATTTGGAGGGTTATATGGGGTCAAATTGAGTGGGGTTCTCTCCTACAAGTCCATCAAGAAGTCTAGTTTTGGGAAATATATTCAGATTGGGCATAGGATTTCATTAGGTATTTCAACTAATTCACCCCTCTTTTGGTGCGCAGATTCAAAACTAACACTGACAATGCTCTCAAGTGAGGGGCATCATCGACAATGTCCATGGGCTTGGGTTCCGATACCAAATCATCAACCAAAAGGGTCTAAAAGCAACAAGCTAAGATCAAATCAAGGTCCAACTTTAAGGTGTAACATTTAAACTAACCCTTCTTTACCCAAAACAGATAGGGTGCGTTGGCTAGGTTTGGGCTGGATTTCACATTCTCCCCCCCTTAAAATAATTTCGTCCTCGAAATTGGGAGAGAACTTGATTTCAAAAATGCAGGGGTACTTTCCTATTATCTTGGCTTCCTTTTCCCAAAGTCCACGGAAAACAAATAACAATAAGTCTTTTGTAAGAAAACAAGGAGTAAATCTGACATGCTTTGAAATCAAATCGAAAGTATGATCATGGCTTCATGAAGATTTCACAAGGATCGTGGCGAAGATTAATATGAAGATCATAAAGATTTAAGAATGAAAGGAGATTGTAGAAGAGATGGTTGCAAGGATCAATATGTTGCAAGGATCAATATCATCTTCATAATCTCAATCTCAAAGAATAAATCATGGCAAGAGTAGATCAATACAACACAAGAGAGATTACAAATCTTTGATTGAAGAATAGGAGATGAAAAGCTTGAAGTCTTGAACAATTAGAAGGAATAACAAATCATGAAGATCACACTTGATTTCGCTTCGAAATCATCATGTGGAGAATTCACAAGGTAATAGTGTATGGAGATCCACTCTAGAATAGTAGGGATAGAAGGATCAGTCATGGGAATGATTTAAGATCATCCTACTATCAAAGGGAATGTAAGGCACAAGGAGAAATCGTGGAGAGAATAGATCAGCTTTGGGGTAAACTTCTACCAAACGAAACTAGGCAATTCGTACAGTAGAGAATAAATCGAACAATGCATATGGTATATATGTATTTGGTACAACAGCAAGGTTAGGAATAGGTGGGATCTCACAATCTCCCCCCCTTAAAATAATTTCGTCCCCGAAATTGAAAGCATACTTGGGCTTCCAATAAGATGAGGAACTTTCATCAGGGGTGTGATTTTTCCACCGAATTTTCACCAGGGGATGGAAGGTACAACGAAAAATAGATCTAAGAGGTAAAGAACACGGAAGTTTTGGCTGACTTCTCAAACAGCTAAGAGGAATCCAAAACAATACTGACAAGCACTTCTAATCAAGACTAATCAAACTCATATGGTAAGAATAAATCAAAACAATGCATATGGCCTATATGCATTGCATCAGTAAGGATTAAATCTAGCAATGCATAAGATATGTATGTAATGCACAAGTAAAGAATAAATCAGGGCAATGCATGTGGTATTCATACAATGCGTAAGCAAAGATAAATCAAAGCAGTGCATATGGTATATATACAATGCATAAGTAAAGAATAGATTAATAGCAGAAGTTAAGGGCTAAGAGCAACGTACCGATTGCGACATTGAATCTTCTATCGGCTCATGGTTGATCGGGAAGATGGGGCTTCGAGATGTGGTTAGATCAGAGGATGAGAGTGCTGATGAAGGTGATGATGATGATGGGGGTATGATGAGAATGAGGATAATGAGAATGAGGATGAGTACGGGGATGAGGTTCAAGCTCAGGATGAGACTTAGGATCAGTAAGTTCAGGAAGATGAGGAGGAAACTATTCCAGCTCGACAATTTTGAGGATAAAGGTACACGTATACATTATAGAAGATCGATTGACATGACTAAGATGAAAGTCTCGGGCTATGAGAGGTCAGCTCGATTCTCAGGAACAATTTCCTAAACAGATAGCACTAGAATTGTCATCGAGTCTACGGTTGGAGGCAGAGCGATTAGTTTCACTACCAGGGACATCATAGGGGCTTCACGACGTAGCTAGGTCAGAGGATGAGGGTGAAATTGTCAAGGCTGATGACACAGAAGGTTAGGATGCCGACAACAGTGATGATGATGATGATGATGATGATGATGAGGATGAGCATGGAGACAATGATGATCATGATGGGGTTCCAGTTTAGGATGAGGATGTTATTGACGATCAGGGAGATGAGGATCAAAATTAGGGTGAGATTCTGAGACACGAGGAGATTCCTATACCACGCTTCCATGAGATTGGAGGTCCGTCACATACGACTTCAGGGGTTCCAGGTGTGGCTTCTCATCAGTTATTGATTTCTTCCACACATAAGGGGATGAAGGCTCAACAGGAGAGGATAGTCCTATATGTATACCTTGGGAGATAAATTTGCACGACTGGAGAAGGAGTTCAGATCTAGGAGGGACCAGACAGATCATCAGAGTCGATCACCTAGATAGACAGTACTAGGAGTTTCCTTTTATGCTTTCACAGACATGTTTTCTTTCAGACTTGTTAAAATCTCCTATGTGATTAATGAAATTTAGTTTGTTTCACTTATGTTATTGAACATTATGCGTCTCTTTTGTTGCATTAGTAGTTGTTAATGTTTAGTTATGACTTATAACTCATAACGACTACTCACGACCATTACTCCCAAGAACAACTCCCGACTTAGACTCATACGACAACACATGACTACAATACCTCACAATGACAACTTACTCACAGAAACAACTCACCACGACAACTTTCAAAGCAAGACTCAACTCACAACTCAATACACATACCCAATAACTTAAAACTAACAACTTAACTTTAACCATGACTACAACCCAAGTACAAGTCATAAACTTTAATTATTGTGCATTATTCAAACTTGGTATATTATGCTTTGTTTATTCAAGTTTCTAATCCAAGTTTTCTATTATTCACTTTTAAGAAAGTTTGAGTCACTTCTGGATCTATGACTCAAGGATGCTTTCATTACTGTGTTCTATGGTATGATTGTCCGAAAACTTAGGCTCTGATACCATTCTATCACATCCTCCCAGCCGGTACACTAATTGGCATACCCGAGAGTGTGATCCACAGCCCTAAAATCACGTTTAGGAACGATCATATCAATTTCGCACAATAACATAATCAAAAGCAAGAACAAATCATAATGTTCAAGTAATTTATAATAAAAGTCAAGAAAGGATCTCAGAAGGATCACTACAGAATATCAGAGTGTGGAATAACAAGATACCAAATCAAAAGACAACTATAGAGTATAGCGGAAATATACCCTACAAACACATGCGGAAGGTAGATCGAAATCTAAATAACGCTCAAAGCTAATACAAGTAAAGTAAAAGATAAGTCTAGAAGAAACAAAAGAAATCTAATCCACATCTTCAGTCAGCTCTTCTTGTTCTTCAGTCTTCATCTTCTTCACCTTGTGCTTCCTCATACATACCGTCAAAGAAAACCGAACCTGTAGAGAAGTCTAACAACAGATTGTACAAAAAGGAATCCATAACAACATAAATAACATGGAAGCAAACCATAACAAGATGCAATGCAATATGAAACAAGTAATGTATGTATGCATCTAAACTCTATGTATGCTGGTCTCTATGGCAGACATGCTTTAAGTCATAGCACCGTACTTCTTTGGGAAGGTCCGCTCACACCCTCAACCATTTAAGATATCTTGGGCAGCCGGTTGGTAATGGGTCCTGCATCCCTCTCGAAAAACCATGGTAGGGGGTTAAGTCAACACACACTCTCACAACCATTTGGCATAAGTACCGGCGCATGTCAGGGAAAAGCCTAAAACGCAAGTCATCTAGTCAGTTACATCAAGTCAGGTCCAGATACTTCCATTCCTCCCCCTCTTGGGATCCTTTCCGGTATCCTTTCCACTAGAGTCACGGATATTACTCATCGGACTCATCAACCCTATTGGTTATCCACATATGGTAAACGGGAAGCTCTCATGTCCTCTCACAGATATAACCCACCGGTCTTGAGCGCCCATGAGCCCAAGTCCAGCCATATGCAACCCTCCAAAAATGGCCCCCACAATGTGATTTCCGTCCTCTCACGGATATAACTCACCGGTCTTGAGTGCCCGTGAATCCCCATTGCTACCACGGGTCGTTCGGTCTCAATACCCTTTCGAATCGGGTATGATATAACAGGGGTATAACCTAGCCAAACACTGCTAGACATCCCTAGGTATGACAACCAATGATTCGGGAAAGCGTCGATGGGCAACCTCAGAAACATCCCATACTATTTCCGATAATGTCCAAGGATAGAAGTGTCAAAAGGACACCTCCCAATCCCAAACCAAACTTAATCAAACACAATCTCAGATCAGTCATGACATACACAACCAGTAGTTCATCATATAAAAGAGAATGTAAAAGCAAAATCAGATTAAGCAGTAATAAGTAATTCATATAACATGAATAATGAAAAAGATGATATAAACAAGTGCTACTGTTCTCACAGTAGGAGATCAGAATTAAAGTACAACAACAGTAGGTAATCTCATAGTTTCACAAAGTAGAAACCAGAGAACAAGTAATCTATGCAGTTAAGGAAATAACTGTCCATACTTTGATTATCGCCGAAGACAATCCAAAGATCAACGAGAGAGACACCAAACATGGCAAATAAACCCCTAACAAGCATAGATACAACATTAGGAAAGATACCTAAAAGATCAGAGAGCAAACGAATCAAACTGAGTGAAAATTGAAGCTACTGTCTTCATTGGTCGATTGCCTTGGTCTAATGACCCAGTCGACCAATCGAGTCAGTACGGAATAGTGAAAACTGTTTTGGTCATAACTTCTTCGTTTGAAGTCGGATTGATCTGAAATTCGAAGGGGAACTTCCTAGGATGTATTAGAATCATATGGGAAGATAAAATCATCAAGTCATGGTAAAAATATGGGTTCTTGATTTGACCCAAGAAACTATGGTTTCAACCTTTGTGGCTCTCATGAAAAGGTTATGATCACGGAAAGAGAGGGAATGATTGTTATCAAGAAAATAACAAGAAATCATAGAAATTCTGGCTAAGGTTAATAGAAACATTATGGGAAGATTAAATCATCAAGTCATGGTAAAAAGATGGGTTCTTGATCTAACCCAAGAAACTAGGGTTTCAACCTTTATGGCTTTCAGGAAAAGGTTAGGGAGAATCAAGATTCACCCTAGGGCAAGAGAAACAAAGAATGCACAATCTAAAAAGGTGTTGGGGAGTTTCCAACAGATAAAAGAATATTAGGGTTTCATATATGGTTACCTCTCATGAGAGTTACCCATAGTTAACTCTCACAAAAACAACCCAAGATAGATAAAGGAACATCTCATTAGTATTTCAAAATCAAGAATGGATTTAGGAAGGGTCCACCAATGAGAGAAAATAAGGTTCTCAATTAAAGTGAAAGGAAATAAATTCTAATCATACGATTAGGGATTTACTAACAAGGATCCGTGTATCCCACGGAAAGACTAGGGAGAATAAAGGTTCACCCTAGGGCAAAGAATTTACAATCAAGAAAGGTTTTGGGGAGGGTCCAATGAATTTACAGAAATAAAAGGGTTCCCAAATTGGTTAACCTCTCATGAGGGTTACCCAAGAATTTCCCCTCAAAATCTCTCCCTTTTGGCTAGGGTTGAGATCATGACGATGATCATAGATCTCAAAGGATGGAATGAGATCATGGAATAGATGGTTGCAAGATTGCAGCATCTTCTTCCTGATCTCAATCAAGAACAAGAACGAAGAAAGAATAATTTAGAAATCCTAATTAGGTTAAACATGGATCATGAAGAAAATATAGTATGATCAAGGATAAAGAATTAAAGATTGATAGGTTACAATTCTAGTAAGGGAAACACATTGATTGGAGGTTAACAAGATCAAACTAAGGGTTCTTGGTTTGATCCAAGAAGTTAGGGTTTCACCTTCTTTTTTTTTTGGCTCCCATGAAAAAGGTTGAGATCACAGAATGTAAGGGAATTAATGATTGGCCAATTAAAACAAGAAAATCATAGAAGGTCAAATTTAGATTAACATAAATATGACCCATGAGGTTTCCCTCACATGGGAGGTTACAAAAGGTTCTCCAGATGATCACACAAGGTTAGGGTTTCAAAGGTTAGGGTTCAAGATTAGGGTTTCAAGAGTTCAACTGGCTGGGGTTGAGATCATGATGATGATCATAGATCTCAAGGAACAAGATGAGATCATGGAGTGGATGGTTGCAAGAGTGTAGCATCTTCTTCCTGATCTCAACTAAGAATAGAATTAAAGAAAGAAAATCAGAGATAGAAGAAAGAGTGAGTATACACATACTTTTGCTGTAGGAGGATGAATATTTCTTCAAGTCTTGTGAGAGATCACCAAGGAATGCAAGGGAATTGATTAGATTAGGGTTCTAACTTGTTCCAGAGGCTTAGGAGGCATAGGAGGCGAAGTAATCCCGAGATTTGGACTTAAATAGAGAAGCCACTACCTAATTAGCAAAAACAGAACTCATTGGTCGATTGGATTGGTCTACTGGTCCAGTCGACCAGTGAGTCGACCAATCAGGACAGCAAGGTTCAAACAGGGATTCAGAGGGCTATACAGGGTCAAATTGAGTGAGGTTTTGTTCTACGAGTCAATCAAGAAGTATAGTTTCCAGAAATACCTTCAGATCAAGCATGGGAGTTCATTAGGTCCACCAAATAGGCTCACCTTATTCGATATGCAAGTAGGATTTGTCAGACATAGTTCAGCAACTTTGGACAGTGATTTGGAGGGTTATATGTGGTCAAATTGAGTGGGGTTTTCTCCTACCAGTCAATCAAGAAGTCTAGTTTTGGAAAATATATTCAGATTGGGCACAGGAGTTCATTAGGTATTTCAACTAATTCACCCCTCTTCGGTGCGCAGATTTAAAACTAACACTGACAATGGTCTCAAGTGAGGGGCATCATCGACAATGTCCATGGGCTTGGGTTCTGACACCAAATCGTCAACCAAAAGGGTCTACAAGCAACAAGCTAAGATCAAATCAAGGTCCAACTTTAAGGTGTAACATTTAAACTAACCATTCTTTACCCAAAACAAATAGGGTGCCTTGGCTAGGTTTGGGCTGGTTTCACGTCTTGGTGCTTCCAGGGTGTACTGTAAAGACTGACTGGTGTGTTTCCTTCAATATCTCTTTCTTAATTTCTTCATTTGCTGATACACACAGTCTACCTCTAAACAATAAAGCACCATCCATGGATATACCGAAGTCGGGGTCCGACTCAGGATTTGAAGAAATCTTCTCAACTTTGTCCCTAAATTCTTGATCAGAACTCTGCAAGGCAACAATCCTATTTCTGAAGCTAGATCTTGCCGTCATGGCAGAAAGAACAAAATTAGAATCCTTTGGGACAACTTCCAAATCAAAACTCTTAATTGAAGACAACAAGGGTTGACTCAGGGCATTCAAAACCAAGGTCTTCTTCTGATTCTTCCTACTAAGAGCATTAGCAACAACATTTGCCTTACCAGGGTGATACTGAATATCACAATCATAATCAAAGACTAGTTCCAACCATCTTCTTTGCCTCATGTTCAACTCCTTTTGGGTAAGTATTTCAAACTCTTGTGATCCGTGAAAATGGCAATCTTCTCACAATAGAGGTAATGTCTCCAAATATTCAAAGAGAAGACAACAACGGCAAGCTCTAGATCATGAGTGAGGTAATTCTGTTCATAATCTTTAAATTGCAGAGAAGCATAGGCTACGACCTTACCATGTTGCATCAGCACACAACCCAAACCAATCTTTGACGCATCAGTATAGACTGTCATACCGCCGGAACTATCAGATATATTCAAAACTGGGGCTGTCACATCCTCCCAGCTGGTACCCTAACTAGCATACCTGAGAGTGTGATCCACAGCCCCGAAGATCAAGTATCGAGGAAATCATCCTCCCACATATACAATAACATAATCATAAACAGGAAATAATCAAGGTTTAATATTATAAACAAGATTCAAAACAAGAACTGAATAAACAATATAATCAGAGTGCGGAAAAGGATACCAGATATCTATAGATATCAAAAGAAGTAAAGTGAGGCGGGAACTCACTCCACAAAATACAATGGAACGTAGTATGTATGTCTAAAAGAAATAACAACTAAATCAAAGGAACTAAGAAAGATAACTAAACATCAGAGTTTTCTATTCTATAGATGACGTCTTCAAAATAGTGGACTTCATCAATCCATTCGAGACGTTCCACATATATGTTGTCTTTAATGGTAGTACGCAACTTGATCAATTGAGAGATCATCAGAGTAATCTTGATTGTTGCCAACACCTTGCGTGAAGTACGCTTCATCGGCTTGCACTTCATCGTACTGTTCGCCATAGTAATCAATACCTGTAGAATAGTCTAAGAAAAACAATGTACAAAAGGAATGAGTTTCGAAGAAAATCAGTAACGTAGTTAATCCATAACAACATAAATAACATGGAAGCAAACCATAATAAGATGCAATGCAATATGAAACAAGTAATGTATGTATGCATCTAAACTCTATGTATGCTGGTCTCTATTGGCAGACATGCTTTAAGTCTTAGCACCGTACTTCCTTGGGTAGGTCACGCATACGGCTCCTGTTGGTAGTGGGTCCGACATCCCTCAGGACAAACCATGGCAGGGGGTTAAGTCAACACTCTCTCTCACAACCATTTGGCATAAGTACCGGCGCATGTCAGGGTAAAGCCTAGCCCAATGCAAGTCATCTACTCAGTTACATCAACTCAGGTCTAGATACCTCCATTCTTCGCCCCGGGTGAACCTTTCCACGAGAGTCCTAATAGTCTCGGACTACGGACTCATCAACCCTATTGGTTATCCACATATGGTAAACGGGAAGCTCTCATGTCCTCTCACGGATATAACTCACCGGTCTTAAGTGCCCATGAGCCCAAGTCTAACCATATGCAACCCTCCAATACATGGCCCCCACAATGTGATTCCCGTCCTCTCACGGATATAACTCACCGGTCTTAAGAGCCCGTGAATCCCCATTGCTGCCACAGGTCGTTCGGTCTCAATACCCTTCCGAATCGGGTCTAATATAACGGGGACATCCTAGCCAAACACTACTAGACAGCCCTAGTTATGACAATCAATAACTCGGAAAAGCGTCGATGGACAACCCCATAAATATCCCATACTATTTCTGATAATGTCCAAGGACAGAAGTGTCAAAAGGACACCTCTCAATCCCAAATCATACCTAATCAGATACAATCTCAGATCAGTCATGACATACACAGTCAACAGTTCATCATATACCAAAGAGAATATAAAGTCATGATCTAATCATTAACAACATGATAATAACCAATTCATATAAGTATGAATAATGAAAAGATAACCTAAACAAGTGCTACTGTTCTCACAGTAGTATATCAGAAGTAAAGTATACAAACAGTAGTTAATCTCATAGTTTCATAAAGATAAAAACTAGAGAGTATGTGATCTATGTAGTTAAGGATATAACTGTCCTTACCTTCTAACTCATAAAGGAACTTAGAGAATCAAGTAAGACCTTGACTAAACCTGAGAAAAGAGTCTTAAACAAGTGTATACAATAAGTTAGGAAAGATACATAGAAGGAAAGATCACAATTCAATCAAAAAAAACCAAGAATGGGGTTGCTGTACCCATTGGTCGACTGATTGGTCTACTTCCCCAGTTGACCAATGAGTCGACCAACAGAGACAGTAGCCTTCAAAAATCAGAAATTTTAGAATATGAATCCGAATTTGGTGGTTCAAAAGGGTACAAAATAAGGGGGAAACTCTAATGGAAGCATCTAAGTCTATAGAGGACATCAAACCATTAGTCAATTCAAGTTTCCAGGTCACAACTTAGGAACCAGAAGGTTAACCTAATTAGGTTAAACATAGATCATGAAGGGAAAATATAGTATGATCAAGGGTAAGGAATTAAAGATTGATAGGCTACAATTCTAGTAAAGAAAATAAAGTGAGTGTTTTCTAACATGATCAAAATAGGGGTTCTTGATTTTACCCAAGAAACTAGGGTTTCACCCTTTTTGGCTCCCATGAAAAAAAAGGTTGAGATCACAGGAGGGAGGGAATTAATGATAGGCTAATTACAACAAGAAGAATTAAAGAATATTGAATTTAGATCAACCTCCACATTACCCATGAGGTTTCCCTCACATGGGGGGGGGGGGGGGTTTACCAAAAGGTTCTCCTAATGACCACACAAAGTTAGGGTTTCTAGGATTCAACTGGCAAGGGTTGAGATCATGATGATGATCATAGATCTCAAAGAACATGATGAGATCATGGAATAGATGGTTGCAGAATGCAGCATCATCTTCCTGATCTCAATCAAGAACAGATTAAAGGAAAGAAAATCAGAGATAGAGAGGAAAGAGATCATAAACGTACCTTTGATGCAGGAGGATGAAGATTACTTGAGTTCTTGTGAGATATCAACCAAGGATGCAAGGGAATCGATTAGAATAGGGTTCTAACTCGTTCCAAAGGCTTAGGAGGCAGATGAGGCGGAGTATTCCCTAGACTAGACTTAAATAGAGTAGCCACGACCTAAATTTCAAAAACAGACTCAATTGGTCGATTGATTGGTCGACTGGTCCAGTCGACCAATGAGTCGACCAATCAGAACAACAACTTCAAAACAGGGAATTGAAGGCTTAGATCAAGTCCAAACATCAAGGGGTTTTGCACACACCTAAAGTGACATACCTAGTAGGTAGAAATGCCTTCGAATCAATACAGAGAGCACTCCTAGTCCATCAACTAATCCAATCTTCATCAGGGTGTAGTTTCCATAGAAGGGACACTGACATCCACACTCAAGGATTCCACTCCAGCCATCAAGTCTTCTACTGAAATGGCCCAAAGCTGACTTCTTGCCTTACTTCGGGTTACTGGACCTACAAACAACAGGGTTTTCGGGTCAGGGTTAGGGCTGGGTTTCATAGTGGCACTTGTCAATCTATCCTTCAACTCTTGGAAATTCTTCTCACAAGCGTTAAACCAAACAAACTTCTCTTCTTTTTTGGTCAGCTTAGTCATAGGAGCAGCCAACCGAGAAAGGTTTTCAATAAACCTTCTGTAGTAACCCGCCAATCCAAGGAAACTTCTTATTTCCGTAACCGTCTTCGGTCTTTCCCAATCAGCCACTGCTTGGACTTTTTCAGGATCGACACGAATACCTTCAGCTGAAACCACATGGCCGAGGAATACTACTCTCTTGAGCCAGAAATCACACTTGCTAAACTTGGCGTACAACTTCTTTTCTCGCAGTCTTTGCAAAGTGAAACTTAGATGGCTCGCATGCTCTTCTTCATTCTTCGAATAGATCAAGATGTCGTCGATGAAGACAATCACAAACTTATCAAGCACTTCATGAAATACTTGGTTCATGAGGCCCATGAACACTGCAGGAGCATTAGTCAAACCGAAAGGCATGACTCTAAACTCATAATGACCATACCTTGTTCTAAAAGCTGTCTTGAAGATATCACTTGGCTTCACTTTCAACTGGTGATATCCAGATCTTAAGTCAATCTTTGAGAACACTGCTGCACCCTTAACTGATCAAAGAGATCATCAATTCTGGGCAGCGGGTATCTATTCTTGATGGTCAGCCTGTTCAACTCATGGTAGTCGATGCACAGACGCATACTACCATCCTTCTTCTCGACAAACAAAACCGGAGCTCCCCAAGGTGACACACTAGGTTGTACGAAACCTCTATCAATGAGCTCATTCAACTGGTTTTGCAACTCCTTCAGCTCAGTAGGAGCCATCCTATACGGAGCCTTAGATACCGGAGCGGCACCAGGGATGAGATCAATAGAAAACTCAACATCCCTATCCGGAGGCACTCTCGATAGATCATCAGGGAAGACATCAAAAAATTGGTATCAGAGCCCAAGATCGAGTGGAACCCCAACCACAGAAACGGTGACGGAACATTCTGAGTCACAGATCCAAAAGTGACTCAAGTACTCTTAGATTTGAATAATAGATAACCTGGATTAGAAACCAAAATATTGAAGCATAATTCGATCCATGAATAAGACACAATAATATAAACAAAGTAACTGATCTTCATTAATCAAATAGGAGAATTTTACAGAACTACATCCAAGTTAGCATACAAGAAAATTCCTAGTACTATCTATATAGGTGATCGACTCGACGATCCGTCTTGACCTCTCCTAGATCTAAACTCCTCCTCCAGTCGTGCAAACCTCTCACCAAGGGTGCACATGTGTAATTCTATCCTCTCCTGTCGAGCCTTGATCCTCTCAAGTATAGAGTAAATAGACGGCTGATGAGAAGCCACATCTAGAGCCTCAGAAGTCGTGTGAGATGGACCTCCGACCTCAGTGAATCGTGGAGTGGGAACCTCCTCATGTCTCGGAGCCTCATCATGACCCTGATCATCATCCTCACCATGCTCATCATCGTCATCACCATCATCACCATCAGTACTATCATCCCCTGATGCATCATTGATGTCATCCTCATCCTTTGATCTGACAGCATCATGGAGCCCCATTTTCCTGATCAACCATGAACCGATGTTCTCACCTAAGTCTCGACCCTGAATCATGGGTGTATGCTCCAAGTCCACATCAAAGTGCTCAAAAAGACGAGTCAAGAGTCGACTGAAAGCCAAGTTCCTATCCCCAGGAAACTCAATCCGATCAATCATAACATTCTGCATGATGTATGCTAAATCGATCTGCACTCCAGTATACATGCTATAGATAACCAGTGCCTCCATCGCTGACACCTTGCTATGGTGCCCTGCCTTCGGAAGGATGTTTCGCCCGACGATACGAGCGATAACCCGAGCTAAAGGACGCATCGCGGTACCACACCGGGGCGTATAGCAGTTAATGTCATCCCATAGAGTCGTGCATACCTCGTATACCTCATAGGGAAGAAGAACATCAGTGATGTCTGTACCAGTGGGAATCCACCAACGGGAATCTCGTACAATCGGGACATCTAAGATGTGATCCAGTGTCCTAGTAGTGAAACTGATCTCCCTGCCTCCAACCATAGAATCCATGACAATCCTAGAACCATCCCATGGATCATCCTCTATACGGTAAGTCAGGTTACTAGAAGTACCTGACAAGAACTGGATAGACTGGTTGTGCCGTGGTGTATAAGTGAAGCCAATCCATAGCCTCCAATCTCTCTCGGATGCGAAATACCTCTAAATCATCCACATCAACCAATCGTCCGTGCTCGATCGGTATATCATGGAAATAGTGCTCATATAGAAACTCAGCCATAGGAGTAGTAAAATGCTCCTCGTCTGTAACCTCTGCCCGGGGAACAAGTCCTCGACCTCTATCCACTCGTCTCCCTCCTCTAGGCATAGTGATGTTGAAACAAAGAAAGAAACTCATTTGGATTAGTCCCAGTGTATGATTCTTAGATGAAGGGCATTTTCGTAAATTTTCAGAAAATTTCGATCTTGGTAAAATTTTGATTTGATTATTCTAACATATGCATAAGACCTGTACAAGCATGCTAGAATATTTCATTTGGTGAAAATCCATCTTTTTGGCATATTCAAAGTGAAAATTCAGCAAGTAGGAGAGAGAAAATCCCTCCTTTGGCTTGCATTTGTGATTTTTGAAAAATTGGGATTTGACCGAATGGAGAGTGGGAACACCTTCCCCATAGTAAATAAGTATTGTAGAAATTTATTTCATGTTAAAATTCCTTCTGGTTTGAAAATGAGACAAGTTTTTGTAAAGTTGGGTTTTTGTGAAATGAATAGTGTTGTGATAACCAAAATGAATGCAGTCTTGTGTTTGGAACTTAGACTTACTTGAAAAAATTATGGAAACATGTTCCTAATCACTTACATGCATGATTCTAACCATTAGCAACATGTATTATTCAGTTTTATTGGAAAACACATCTATGGTAAATGAAGTTTTCAAGAAAAGAGAAAGAGAAGGAGAACCTACTTGTGTTGATGATCAAATGAGACTTTCAAGAATGGTTGAAGCCTTGAATCAAGTCCTAGCACCTTTGAAAACCCTAGAAAATCGTTTTCCCCAGAGCTAAACTCGAAGTGGGCCCTTTAAATCTGATTTTTCGCGCAGAAAATTTTTTGGTCGATCAATTTGGTCGATGCCATCGATCAAAAGCATCGACCAAAGTTGGTCAGTTTTCTGCCTTGGGCTGTTTTTGGGAATTTCTAATTTTTGACTTAACTCCTTTGGATTTTGGGCAATATTGATTTATTTGACTGCTATATTGATAATTCTAACCATGATTTGGTTATCCTATTCGTTGATCAAGTTGTCTTTGTCAGATTTGAAATTTTGGTATCCTTATCTTTGATTCTTGCAGAATGGTCTTACTTAGAAACCGTTTCGTCGGATCCGGCAACAACAGAAACGAGGAAACCCCTGCTGGGGGCTTTGATCAGCAGACACAGGATGATAGCCACACCACGAATGGCATCCCTGGTGCCCCCGATATCGGAAGCTTTAGAGATATTGCCAGTGTCATGACCAACATGATGCATCAGCAAGCTGCCCAATTTAATCAAATGATGGCTGGTTTTGCTACCCTTCGCAATGAGAATCGTGCCAGAGTTGGAACTTCTGAAGCCGCAACCCCTCTTGTGGAAAGATTCACTGGGACACCCCACACCCGTTTGATGGAAAGTTTCTTAAAGTTACAAGTACCTTCTTTTACTGGTGTGACAAAGGACACCCTCTTTCCGAACAAGTGGCTTCGAGAATTGGAGAAGGCCTTCAGACATTTGCAATGTTCTGATGCTCAGAAAGTGTTGTTTGCCGAGCAGAAGCTTGAGCAAGAAGCTGATGCATGGTGGGCTTCCACTAGGCCTATCCTTGAGACCTTGAATGCTGGTGTTGTCACCTGGGAGAAGTTTAAGGAAGCTTTTTGCAAGAATTACTTTCCGGAAGCTGTAAAAGATGCTAAGGAGGCCGAGTTCATGGCCTTAGTACAGGGTACCTTGTCTGTGCTTGAGTATCAGCAAAAATTTGAAGAACTCTTTTCTTTGCCCCCGAATCCTTTAAGTCTGATGAAGCCAAAGCAAAGAAGTTTTTCAAGGGTTTGCGGCCATCTATCAAGGCATACCTCACTGTCTTGCCTCTTGAACGATATGCTCAGGTGGTCCAAAACTGGAAGAAGCTTAAAGAAAATGAGAAGGAAAATGCTCGAGTTCAGAAACCCTAGCAGTCTAGGCCCCCTGGCTTTGTAGACCGCACTGATCAGCGTTTTGCTAGACCTTCTCCTTACCCTGCTCTTGCCTTTCAGCCGAGAAACTTTGGCCAGAATCCTAATTCTCTTCCTGTGAGCTATCATGGTCAGTCCAGTGGAGTCAGACCTCAGGGAGCTACTTATCCTCCTAGACCTGGGATGGTGAATCGTAGGCCAGCATATCAGAGACCTCCCCCTGCTGCTCCTCCTATTGGACCGAGAGACTCTACTTGCTTCCTCTGCAAGCAAGCAGGCCATTATGCTCGTTTCTGCCCCAAGAAGTCAGTGCAACCTCAAGCTCCTGTCGTGAAGAGTACTCCTGCTACTACTTCTGCCCCTCCCTCTGCCAGAGTGTTTAGCACATCTGGTGTCGAGCAAGATCCCTGTCACGATGTTGTCACAGGTACTCTGTTCGTTGCTTCTCTTCCCGCATTTGTATTATTTGATATGGGTGCATCACATTCATTCATATCATCTACTTTTGCCTTGAAGACTAACTTGACACCTCGATGTTTATCGAGTTATCTATCTATTTGTACCCCTGTTGGGTCTGCTGTTAAACTAGATAAAGTGTTAGAAGATTGTTCTGTTTTGATTTGTGGAAGGAATCTGAAGGCAAATCTTGTATTGTTTGACATGAGAGATTTTGATGTAATCTTGGGAATCGACTGGTTGACCTTCTACAATGCCGTGATCATGCTCCTCGAAGAAGATCCAGTTCCGTGTAGAAGAGAATTCGGTTTTCGAATTTCAAGGAGAGAAGGGAAGATTTAGCAAGAAGACCTTGTCCACTTTAATGCAAGTCCATGCCTTTTTGGAAGATGCTTCATTTGGAAGCAAGGTCAAAGGGAAGAAGAGACTTGAAGAAGTCAGAGTTGTTAGTGAGTTTGCTGATGTTTTTTCGGATGACTTGTCAGGTTTGCCTCTTGATAGGGAAGTTGAGTTTTCTATAGACTTAATTTCTGGAGCGGCTTCTGTATCCAAGGCCCCTTACAGAATGGCACCTACTGAACTCGAAGAGTTGCAAACTCAATTGAATGAACTCTTAGAGAGAGGTTTCTTGCAGCCAAGTGTATTGCCTTGGGGAGCTCCGGTCTTGTTTGTAAGGAAGAAAGATGGTAGTATGCGTCTGTGCATTGACTACCGGGAATTGAACAAGCTAACAATCAAGAATAGATACCCTTTGCCTCGAATTGATGACCTTTTTGACCAGTTGAAGGGTGCTGCTATCTTCTCAAAGATTGATCTGAGATCGGGATATCACTAGTTGAAAGTGAAGTCAAGTGACATCCTTAAGACAGCGTTCAGAACAAGGTATGGACATTATGAATTTAAAATGATGCCTTTCGGCTTAACTAATGCCCCTGCCGTGTTCATGGACCTCATGAACCGAGTATTTCACGATGTGCTCGATAAGTTTGTAATCGTTTTCATTGATGACATCTTGATTTACTCAAAGAATGAAGAAGAGCATGTGGAGCACCTGAACTTCATATTGCAAAGGTTGAGAGAAAAGAAACTCTATGCTAAGTTTAGCAAGTGTGACTTTTGGCTCTCAAGTGTAGTGTTTCTTGGCCATGTTGTTTCAGCCGAGGGTATTGGTGTTGACCCAGAGAAAGTTCAAACTGTTATTGATTGGGAGAGACAGAAGACCGTGATTGAGATAAGAAGTTTCCTTGGATTGGCAGGATACTACCGGAGATTTATTGAAAACTTTTCTAGGTTGGCTGCCCCTATGACTAAGCTAACTAGAAAAGAAGAGAAGTTTGTTTGGACCGATTCCTGTGAGAAGAATTTTGAAGAGCTGAAAGTTAGATTGACAAGCGCTCCGGTTTTGACTATACCTAATAGTTCCGGTGGATTGACAGTCTACACTGATGCTTCAAAAATTCGGTTTGGGTTGCGTGTTGATGCAACATGGTAAGGTAGTGGCTTATGCCTCTCGGCAACTAAAGGATTATGAGCGGAACTACCCCACTCATTGTGAATCCCAGCCCTAACCTAACCCTGACCTTGACCCGGTAACCCAGTTGTTTTTAGGTCCGAAGACCCAGAGTAAAGAAAGAAGCCAACTATGGGCCATCTCAGTAGAAGACATGGTGTTTGACTCTGAACCCATGGATGTTGTTGATGGAGTTCCATACTTGGATGTCTGTGTAGATTTGGAAAGGAAGCTGCAGTTGTCTGAAGATGAGATTAGTTGAAGGACTTGGAGTATTATCTGACTTGGTTTGAAGGTATTTCTTCACACTTGACTTGTTACTTGATGTGTATGCAAAAGCCCATAAGGTTTAAAGCCCATTTGATCCTCCAAATCCATGATTTTTCCTTACTGTCTGCCTTGGTCAACTGACTGGTCGAGTGGGCCACTCGACCAAAGGAAGGTGAAATCTGAGAAATTGTAATTTTAGGGTTTTTCACTCTTATTTAAACCCTACTTCGTATTTCTTTGTTACGGCTGCCTCCTAAACACTTTGTGAACGTGAGAACACCTCTCCAAAACTCTCTCTCCGTGATTTCGAAGATTCCTCTCGCAGATCTGAAACCTCTCTTCTCTCGTTCTTACAATTCAAGGTTAGTATCTCTTCACGATTATTAATTCTCTTTTCTTGATCTTGTTCTTGATTGAGATCAGGAAGTTGATGCTGCATCCTTACAACCATCCCTTCGTGATCTCCTTCGTTTCTTTGAGATCTATGATCATCATCATGATCTCAACCCTAGCCGAAGATTTTCTTGAAACCCTAACCCTTGCTTGAGTTCTGGAAACTCTTGTTAACCTCCCATGCGAAGGAAACCTCATGGGTAATATTTCTAGTAACCTAAATTAGTTTTCCTATGATTTTCTTATTGCCTTTGGCCAATTATTTAATTTTCTTTCATTCTGTGATCTCAACCTTTTTATGGGAACCATAAGGTTGAAACCCTAAATTCTTGGGTTAAATCAAGAACCCAAAATTTCCCCATGACTTGATGTTTTTATCTTACTATATGATCCTAATATACCTTAGGAAGTTCCCCTTCGAATTTCGGATCATTCCGACTTCAAACGAAGAAGTTATGGCCAAAGCAATCAGATACAATTCCGATCGACTTGCTTGGTCGACTGGGCCAGTCTACCAAGCACTAGACCAAAGGAGTCAGTAGCTTCGTTTTTCGCCCGAATTGATTCGTTTGCTCTTTGATCTTTTAGGCATCTTTCCTAATGTTGTATCTATGATTGTTAGGAGTCTATTTGCTAAGTTTGGAGTTGCTCTCTTTGATCTTTGGATCATCTTCTTCGATAATCAGGTAAGGACAGTTAATTCCTTAACTACATAGATTACTTGTTCTCCGGATTCTACCTTATGAAACTATGAGATTACTTACTGTTATTATAATTTAATTCTAATCTCTTACTGTGAGATCAGTAGCACTTGTTTATATTATCTTTTTCATTTTTCATGTTATATGAATTACCTATTATTGCCTAATCTAATTTTGCTTTTACATTCTCTTGTATATGATGAACTGTTGGTTGTATATGTTATGACTGATCTGAGAATGTGTTTGCTTAAGTTTGGTTTGGGATTGGGAAGTTGTCCTTTTGACACTTCTGTCCTTGGACATCGGAGGGAATAGTATGGGATGTTCTCCGAAAATGCCCATCGACGCTTTCCCGAATCAATGGATGTCATACCTAGGGCTGTCTAGCAGTGTTTGGCTAGGATATACCCCTGTTATATCAGACCCGAATCGGAAGGGTATTGAGACCGAACGACCCGTGGTAGCAATGGGGATTCGTGGGCGCTCAAGACCGGTGAAAAGATCCGTGAGAGGACATGGATCACATTGTGGATACTCGAAAGAGGCCATTTATTGGAGGGTTGCATATGGCTAGACTTGGGCTCATGGGCGCTCAAGACCAGTGAAATGATTCGTGAGGGGACATGAGAGCTTCCCGTTTACCATATGTGGATAACCAATAGGGTTGATGAGTCCGTAGTCAGGGACTATTAGGACTCTAGTGGAAAGGATACCGGAAAGGATCGTCGGGACGAGGAATGGAAGTATCTGGACTCGAGTTGATGTAACCGAGTAGATGACTTGCATTGGGCTAGGCTTTTCCCCGACATGCGCCAAGACTTATGCCAAATGGTTGTGAGAGAGTGTGTTGACTTAACCCCCGCCCCATGGTTTGTCCCGAGGGATGAAGGACCCATTACCAACCGGCTCCTCAAGACCGGTGAAATGATCCGTGAGAGAATCCAAGATATCTTAAATGGTTGAGGATGTGAGCGGACCTTCCCAAAGAAGTACGGTGCTATGACTTAAAGCATGTCTACCATAGAGACCAGCATACATAGAGTTAGATGCATACATTCATTACTTGTTTCATACTGCATTGCATCATGTTATGTTTTGCCACATGTTATCTATGATGTTATGGATTAACTTGCCTTACTGAGTTTCTTCGAAACTCATTCCTTTTTGTACATTTTCTTGTTAGATTATCCTGCAAGTACAGAGTATTATGACGAGCAAGAGACAAGCACAAGCTGATGAAGCGTATTACACGCAAGGTGCTGGCAACGATCAAGCTTACTCTGATGATCCCTCGGCGGATCAAGCTGCGTACTACTTTTGAGAACGGCATAGAGTTAGAACGGATTCATTGGATTGATGAAGTCCATACTTATGAAGACGTTATCTATAAACTTGAAGACGCTTGATCTTAGTTTATTTCTTAGTACATTTGTTTCAGTTGTAATCCCTTTTGATTTTCATACTACGTTCCGCTATTTTTGGTAAAGTGAGTTTCCGCCTCACTTTACTCCTTTTTGATATCATTGGATATCTGGTATCTTTCCGCACTCTGATTATACTGATTGTTCATTTCTTGTTTTGAACCTTGTTTATAATATTAAAACTTGATTTATTTCCTGTTTATGATTATGTTATTGTATATGTGGGAGGATGATTTCCTCGATACTTGATCTTCGAGGCTGTGGATCACACTCCTGGGTATGCCAGTTAGGGTACCAGCTGGGGGGATGTGACACTCATGACTTAAAGCTTGCAGCTGTTGTATTTGCTTTGAAAATTTGGAGACACTATCTATACGGTGAGAAGATCGCCATCTTTACGGATTGTAAAAGTTTGAAATACTTCTTCACCTAGAAGGAGCTGAATATGAGACAAAGAAGATGGTTGGAATTGGTCTCTGACTATGATTGTGACATCCAGTACCACCCGGGTAAAGCAAATGTAGTGGCGGATGCTCTTAGTAGAAAGAGTCAAAGAAAAGAGTTGGATTTAAATGCTTTGAGTCGGCCTTTGTTGTCCTCGATAGAAAGATTTGGTTTGGAAGTGGTCCCTAAGGGTTCGGATTGTATTCTTTATGCCATGACTGCAAGGTCCTCCCTTAGAGATAGAATTGTGGCTTTGCAAAGTTCTGATTTAGAGTTGAAAGAGAAGATTGATAAAATTGCCTTGAATTCAGAAATGGACCCTGCTTTTAGTACATCTATGGATGGTACCTTATTGTTTAGAGGTAGACTCTCAGTGGTGCTCGCTGTTGATGAAATCAAGAAGGAAATATTGAAAGAAGCACACCAGTCCATCTTTACAGTACACCTTGGAAGTACCAAAATGTACAAGGACTTAAGGGAACATTTTTGGTGGAACGGTTTGAAAGTGGACGTTGAAGACTTCATTGCCAGGTGTGAAACTTGCCAACGTGTGAAAGCTGTTCGTCAACCCCCATCTGGATTACTTCAGCCCCTTCCTATTCCTAGTTGGAAGTGGGAAGACATCTCAATGGACTTCGTGACTAGCTTGCCTCGGACGAGTAAGGGAAATGACACAGTGTGGGTGATTGTTGATATTGACCAAATCAGCCCATTTCATTCCTATGAAGATCACTTACACCTTGGATAAGCTAGCTAGACTTTATGTGGACAATGTAGTTCGTCTACACAGAGTGCCGGTGAGTATTGTTTCTGACCGTGATCCTTGGTTCACCTCAAGGTTTTGGAATGGTCTGCAGAAAGCCTTGGGAACCCAATTGAATCTGAGTACAGCTCATCACCCATAGTTTGATGGACAATCTGAGTGGACAATTTATATACTTGAAGACATGCTTAGATCTTGTGTGGTTGACATGGGTGGAAATTGGGATGAACACTTAGCCTTAGTTGAGTTTGCCTATAACAACAGTTATCAAGCAACAATAGGCATGGCTCTGTTTAAGGCTTTGTATGGTAACACTTGTAGAACGCCTTTGTATTGGACTGAGACTGGTGAAAGAAAAGTCTTAGGTCTAGAGATGATAGAAGCTACAAGTGATATGGTTGATATGATTCGGGAAAGGATCAAGTCTGCTCAATCGAGACAGAAATCTTATGCCGACAAAAGAAGAACCGACTTAGAATTTCCAATTGGAGAGAAAGTTTTCCTTAAAGTATCACCTATGAAAGGGGTGACGAGATTGAATGTGAAAGGAAAGCTTAGCCCCCGCTTCATTAGACCTTTTGAGATTTTGGAAAAGGTTTGACCTGTAGCATACCGCTTGGCCTTGCCTCCATCTCTTGCTGGAGTTCATAATGTGTTCCATGTTTCAATGCTTTGAAAGTACATAGAGAACCCGGAGCACATACTACAGCAAGCACCCGAAGGACTTAGTGCCGATCTTTCTTAAGATGAAGGACCAGCCGAGATCCTAGATAGAAAGGACAAGCAGTTGCGGAATCGCACCATCCCTTTGGTGAAGATTCGATGGAAGAACCATACCCCCGAAGAAGCTTCATGGGAGAAAGAAGAAGACATGAAGGAGAAGTTTCCTCGTCTTTTTGGAAGCACAGGTACGCTTTCAATTTCGAGGACGAAATTTCTTTTAAGGGGGGATAATGTAATATCCAGCCCTATTCTAACCCTAACCCTAACCCGGATCCACTGTTGTATTTAGGTCCGAAGACCCGAAGCGGTGGTAGAAGAGACCTATAGACCATTCTGATTGATGATCATGATTCGGAGACCGAGCCTATGGACATTGATGATGATACCCCTTGCTTAAATGCATTATCAGTGTTTAAGGAAAGTCTGCGCATCGGAGAAGATTAATCTAGTTGATGTACCTAATGACCTTCTGTGCACAATCCGAAGGTATTCCCCGAAACTAGACTTCTTTATTTAATTGTGGAAGAAAACCTCACTCAAATTGACCTTGTATAGCCTTTCAAATCCCTACTTGAAGTTACTGAACTAAACCTGTTTTTCTGCTGTGAAACATTTTGGTCGATGCCATCGACCAAAACCATCGACCAAAGTTTCCCAGTCTGCCAAGTTAATGATTCCATGGAATATTCCCATTCTATTTATTATGATCTCGAGCCTTGAGCCCTTTTGCAATCATTTTCTCACCTGAAATCGTGGGGAGAGCTTCCCAAAGCAACTCCTTGGCTAATGTGAAGGGCACCTCATCAAAAAGTCATTGTTTACTATTGATTCTTGTCTACATCTTCCACACCAAGGTATGAATCACCATTCCACTCTCTATCCGACCATTTTCTATTCTTTTCTATTCCTATCTTGCTGGTGAGACATTGGAAATGGTGCTATGCCTCCATCTCATGCCTAGCATATGTATTCCTTAATTTTTCTATTAACATCATGTCATTTTGTACCAAACTGAATTGTAGGGCATGCTATGTTCATGTTTATCACTACTATATGATTCCAATCAAAATTCTATTAGTTCCCCTAGCTATTACATGCCATTTCCATGAAAATGCAGCCAACTCATGCCATGATGTTTGTCACTTGAACTTGTTAGCTCAATTTGGGGCTTTTTGTTTGGACCATTGGATTGGGTAAATTTCTTGACTTATAGTGTCCTACTATTGTTGTTAAGTATTCCTCCAAGTTTCAGATTGATCCGAACACCGGAAAACCAATTTCGGATGAAAACACCCAAAATCCACCATTCTGTCCCGAAGGAAATTTTGGTCGATCCTTTTGGTCGATACCATTGACCAAAGTTGTTGCTGACAACAACCTTGGCCAGTTTTGATCCAATTAATATCCAATCTTCCTAATTTCTTCTCTAACTTATTATTGATGTTTGTTTAGGGCCTTAACAATTCTTTTGGACTATTTCTTGGTATTCTCAATTCATCATCAATTCAACCCAAGGTAAGGATGGTTATCTCCATAAACATATAGATCACCAACTTATGATTTATGTTCTTGTTTATGAATAGAACCTTTTGATTACTTTTAAATCTTTATAAGACTGTTATATATGTGTTAGAACAGTAGTATTGACATCTTCATACTTTTGTCATGTTACATTACTATTCTTGTTTATTTATGTCTATGATGATTCACTTCAATATCATGATTTAACTTTTATGATAAGATGCATTAGATGCATGAAAGATGATGAATTTGAATATGTGATTGCTTACGTATGACTTGAGATTGGGGAGTGTTCTATTGACACTTCTGTCCTTAGGCATCGGAGGGAATAGTATGGGATGTTCTCCGATGGTGCCTATCGACACTCTCCCGGGTTATTGGATGACATACATAGGACTGTCTAGTTGGTTGGCTAGGTTTATCCTTGTCGTGTCAGACCCGAATCGGAAGGGCATTGAGACCGAACAACCCGTGGTAGTGTATGGTTGGATGGGCGCTCTAGGCTGGTAACCAATCCAGTAGGGGACATAAACCATGCTACGGATACCCGAAAGGGTCCATTTATTGGTAGGGTTGCAAATGGCTAGACTTGGGCTCACAGGCGCTCAAGACCGGTAACCAATCAGTGAGAGGATGTGAGAGCTTCCCGTTTACTATTTGTGGATGACCAATAGGGTTGATGAGTACGAAATCCGGGATTTCGCTGACTCTAGTGTGAAGGACACCGGAAATGATCGCCGGGGGCGAGGAATGGACGTATTTGGATCTGACTTGACCGACTGAGTAGATGACTTGCATTGGGCTAGGCTTTACTGTGACATGCGCCAGTACTTATACCAAACGGTGATGTGAGAGAGCGGTGACCTATTCCCTTACCATGGTTTTTGAGATGACTTTATCGAACTTCCCTGGCAGACCCAAGATATCTTGTTTAATTGAGAGGGAGTGATTGTCACGCCCTCCCAGCCGGTACCCTATCTGGCATACCCGAGAGTGTGATCCACAGCCCGAAGATCAGGTATCGAGTGATCAACCTCCCACATAAACAATAACATAATCATGAACAATCATAACAAGAGTGCGGAAGATAAATCATAGATCCAATAAAGAAAGAATGAATCATAAATGAATCAGAATACTAAATATAATCAGAGTATCAAACCGATAAGTAAAGCGAGGCAAAAATCCCACTTACAACCAGCGGAAAAAGTAGCTCTAAAAGAATAAACTAGACAAAAATCTATTCCCAGTAACAAGTACATTGGGTAACTGAATTGTTCTCCACTTTATAGACAACATCCTTGTAAGTGTAAATCTCATAAATAGCACAAGGACGCTTCCACTCAATGGTCGGACTAAGCATCGTACGGAGCATAACCACTCGCGGAATCTTCAGAGTAATTGTGGTAACCGCAATCACCTTCCTGGAGATATGTCTCTTCGCCTTGCGCTTCTTCATAGGGACCGTCATAACACTCAGTACCTGCAGGATAGTCTAACAACATTGTACAATAAAGGAATGAGTTACAAAGAAACTCAGTAAGGCAGTTAAAATCCATAATAACATAAATGGCAGGATTCCAGAACACTCATAAATGCAATATAATATGAGACAAACAATGAATGAATGAATCTAACTCTATGTATGCTGGTCTCTATTGGCAGACATGCTTTAAGTCATAGCACCGTACTTCTTTAGGAAAGTCCACTCACATCCTCAACCATTTAAGATATCTTGGATTCTCTCACGGATCATTTCACCGGTCTTGAGCAGCCGTTTGGTAATGGGTCCTTCATCCCTCAGGACAAACCATGGCAGGGGGTAAGTCAACACACTCTCTCACAACCATTTGGTATAAGTACTGGCGCATGTCAGGGTAAAACCTAGCCAAATGCAAGTCTTCTACTTGGTTACATCAAGTCAGATCCAGATACTTCCATTCCTCGTCCCTGACGATCCTTTCCGGTATCCTTCACACTAGAGTCAGCGTATCCTATGGCACCGACCAACTCGGACTACGGACTCATCAACCCTATTGATCATCCACATATGGTAAACGGGAAGCTCTCACATCCTCTCACGGGTTGGTTACCGGTCTTAAGTGCCCGTGAGCCCAAGTCTAACCATATGCAACCCTACCAATAAATGGCCCCCACAATGTGATTCCTGTCCTCTCACGGGTTGGTTACCGGTCTTGAGCGTCCATGAATCCCCATTGCTACCACGGGTCGTTCGGTCTCAATACCCCTCCGATTAGGGTCTGACATAACAGGACATCCTAGCCAATCACTACTAGACAATCCTAGATATGTCATCCAACAGTTTAGGAAGGTGTCCAGAGGGCATCTCCGGAAACATCCCATAATATTCTCGTAGTAGTCCAAGGACAGAAGTGTCGAAAGGACACCTCTCCTTTCCAAACCATACTTAAGCATACACATGCATCATTTCATATCATCACATATATGGTAACTTCATATATGGAAAGAAATCAGTAATTACAATCACTTGTATAACATTGGTAAGTAAATCATACATGAATCAATTTAATATGAATAAGTAATGCTACTGTAATCAAAGTTATGCAACAGTAGTATATCATTGTAAGAATCTAATTTAGGAAACATATTAATGATATTCAAATATAGAAACTAGATTCATGCTATCTATGTAATTAAGGAAATAACCATCCTTACCTTTTATAACTCGCAAAGGAATCCTAAGAAATCAAGTAAGATCTCAGCAAACTTGAGAAGAAGGTCCTAAACAAGTATATACAACATATTAGGAAAGATCCCTAACGGCAAAGATATCAAAACATCCGAAACAGACCAAATCTGGAGTTGCTGTACTCATTGGTCGAGTGGATTGGTCGAGTGATCCAGTCGACCAATCAGTCGACCAATGCAGACAGTAGCCTATAAAATCAGAGTTTTAAGATATGAAATCCGAATTTGGTGGTTCAAAAGGGTACTAATCAAGGGGTAGACTACATCAGTAGTATTCTAACATATAGGGGACCTCAAAACACTAATCCAATCAAGATATCAAGATCCAAATTAGGAAACAAAAAGTTACCATAATTAAATCAACCATGGATCTTGATGAATTTGAAATAGAAAACAAAGATAAGAACAATAGGAGGATGGATCATTGCTTTCGGTAATGAAAACATGAAAACATACATAGATCTTCATGGAATAAGGCTTAGAAGCATAAATCTAAATAAGGAAATAAAACCTACCATATATGTAACTATCATGCATCATGAAGAACACATAGTATGGTAGAAGAGAACAACTAGAAATCTATAGATTATGGATCATGGAAAGAAAACACAAGTAATTAACTACTAACATGATCAACATAGAAGATCCAAAGAGATCGAATTCAGATTAGAAGTTTAACACAGATTAAATCATGGTTTGATCATGATTCCTTCAAAAGCTTGCAATGATCATGGTTAAGATCATTGTTCTAGCCTCAAATCCTTAGGATGATCATGGGAACATGTTCGAGATGTTTGCAACAGAGAATGCAGCATCTCTTCTACTGTCTCAACTCAAAAAGGAAAGAAAAACAAAGATGGAGGAGAAGAAGAGAGAGTAGACATACCTTTTGATGCAAAAAGAAGAGTTTCGACGAAGATCCGTCAAGAAAACACCAAGGATGCAAGAGAGATGACTTGCGAGAGGTCTTTGGTTCGTTCCGAGGGTTTGGAGGCAGCAAATACGAAGTGGACTCGAGATTGGACTTAAATAGAGCAAGAACAACCTAATTGCCAAAGACAGCACTCATTGGTCGAGTGGATTGGTCGACTGGTCCAGATCGACCAATCGGTCGACCAATGCCGACAAAGAAGACCAAAACAGGGGAATTGAAGGTCCAGATCAAATCCAATCCTAAAGGGGTTTTGCACACAAGTCAAGTGACTTACCTAATAGGTAGAAATGCCTTCAAACCAAGATAGAGAGCACTCCAAGTCCATCAACTAATTAGATCTTCATCAGGATTCAGTTTCCATAAATAGAACCTCATCATCAACTTTCATGGATTCAAAGCCGGACACCAAGTCCTCCACCGGGATGGCCCAAAGCTGACTTCTTACTTTACTTCGGGTCATCGGACCTACAAATAACAAGGTTTCGGGGTCAAGGTTAGGGCTGGGTTTTACATTCTCCCCCCCTTAAAGAAATTTCGTCCCCGAAATTGAAAGCGTACCTGTGCTTCCAAAGAGGTAAGGAAACTTCTCCTTCATATCTTCTTCCTTCTCCCAAGAAGCTTCTTCAGGGGTATGGTTCTTCCACCGAATCTTCACCAAAGGAATGGCGCGATTCCGCAGCTGCTTGTCCTTCCTATCCAAGATTTCGGCCGGTTCTTCATCATAGGTCAAATCAGCACTAAGTCCTTCAGTGCTTGCTGCAAAATGTGTTCCGGATTCTCTATGTATTTTCGGAGCATCGAAATATGGAACACATTGTGCACACCAGCAAGAGACGGAGGTAATGCTAATCGATACGCAACAGGTCCAACCTTTTCCAAAATCTCGAAAGGTCCAATGTAACGAGGGCTAAGCTTTCCCTTAACATTGAATCTCATCACACCCTTCATTGGTGAGACCTTCAGAAAGACTTTCTCTCCAACCCGAAATTCCAAATCGGTCCTTCTCTTATCAGCATAAGATTTCTGTCTCGATTAGGCAGACTTAATCCTTTCTCTTATCATATCTACCATAGCACTTGTAGCTTCAATCATCTCAGGACCTAAGACTTTTCTTTCTCCTGTCTCGATCCAAGTACAAAGGTGTCCTACAAGTACTGCCATACAAAGCCTTGAATGGAGCCATGCCTATTGTGGCTTGATAACCGTTGTTATAGGCAAACTCAACCAAAGCTAGGTGTTCATCCCAATTACCACCCATATCCACCACACAAGATCCGAGCATGTCTTCCAATGTCCGAATTGTCCGCTCGGATTGTCCATCGACCGTGGATGATGAGCTGTACTCAAGTTCAATTGGGTTCCCAAGGCCTTCGCAAACTATTCCAAAACCTTGAGGTGAACCTAGGATCACGATCCGAGACAATACTCAATGGCACACCATGCAGACGAACCACATTATCCACATAAAGCCTTGCTAGCTTATCCAGAGTATGAGTGATCTTCATAGGAATGAAATGGACTGATTTGGTCAACCTATCAACAATCACCCACACAGTGTCATTGCCTTTACTTGTCCGAGGCAAGCTAGTCACAAAGTCCATGGAGATATCTTCCCACTTCCAACTAGGAATAGGAAGAGGCTGAAGTAATCCAGATGGAGGTTGTCGAACGGCTTTCACACGTTGGCAAGTCTCACACTTGGCAACAAAATCATCAACATCCGCCTTTAAACCAATCCACCAAAAATGTTCCTTCAAATCCTTGTACATCTTGGTGCTTCCCGGTGTACAGAGAAAGACTGACTGGTGTGCTTCCTTCAATATTTCTCTCTTAACTTCTTCATTTGCAGGCACGCACAGTCTTCCTCTAAACAACAAAGCACCATCCATGGATATACCAAAGTCGGGGTCCGACTCAGGATTCGAAGAAATCTTCTCAACTTTGATCAAAAACTCTTGATCAGAACTCTGCAGAGCAACAATCTTATCTCTAAGACCAGATCTTGCCGTCATGGCGAAAAGAATAAAATCAGAATTCTCAGGGACAATTTCCAAATCAAAACTCTCAATAGAAGACCACAATGGTAAACTCAAAGCATTCAAATCCAAAGTCTTCTTCTGGTTCTTCCTACTAAGAGCATCAGCAACAACATTTGCTTTCCCAGGATGATACTGAATATCACAATCATAGTCGGAGACTAGTTCCAACCATCTCCTTTGTCTCATGTTCAACTCCTTTTGGGTAAAGAAGTACTTTAAACTCTTATGATCCTTGAAAATGGCAATCTTCTCACCGTAAAGATAATGTCTCCAAATCTTCAAAGCAAAGACAACGGCGGCAAGTTCTAGATCGTGAGTGGGGTAATTCCGCTCATAATCCTTCAATTGCCGAGAAGCATAGGCTACGACCTTGCCATGTTGCATCAGTACACAACCCAAACCAATCTTTGACGCATCGGTATAAACTGTCATACCACCGGAACTATCAGGTATAGTCAGAACCGGGGCACTTGTCAATCTATCTTTCAGCTCTTGGAAATTCTTCTCACAAGCGTTAGACCAAACAAACTTCTCTTCTTTCCTGGTCAACTTAGTCATAGGAGCAGCCAACCGAGAAAAGTTCTCGATAAACCTTCGGTAGTAACCCGCCAATCCAAGAAAACTTCTTATTTCCGTTACTGACTTCGGTCTCTCCCAATCAGCCGCAGCTTGGACTTTTTCAGGATCGACACGAATACCTTCGGCTGAAACTACATGACCAAGGAACACCACTCTCTTAAGCCAGAAATCACACTTGCTAAACTTAGCGAACAACTTCTTTTCTTTCAACCTTTACAAGGTGAAACTTAGATGACTCGCATTCAGTCACGCCCTCCCAGCCGGTACCCTATCTGGCATACCCGATAGTGTGATCCACAGCCCGAAGATCAGGTATCGAGTGATCAACCTCCCACATAAACAATAACATAATCATGAACAATCATAACAAGAGTGCGGAAGATAAATCATAGATCCAATAATGAAAGAATGAATCATAAACGAATCAGAATAATAGATATAATCAGAGTATCAACAGATAAGTAAAGTGAAGCAAAAATCCCACTTTACATCCAGCGGAAAAGTAGCTCTAAAGAATAAACTAGACAAAATCTAATCCCAGTAGCAAGTACATTGGGTAACTAAATTATTCTCCACTTTATAGACGACATCCTTGTAGGTATAGATCTCATAAATAGCACAAGGACGCTTCCACTCAATGGTCGGACTAAGCATCGTACGGAGCATAACCACTCGCGGGATCTTCAGAGTAATTGTGGTAACCGCAATCACCTTCCTGGAGATATGTCTCTTCGCCTTGCGCTTCTTCATAGGGACCGTCATAATACTCGGTACCTGCAGGATAGTCTAACAACATTGTACAATAAAGGAATGAGTTTCAAAGAAACCCGAAGAAGGCGATTAAAATCCATAATAACATAAATGGCGGGATTCCGAACAATCATAAATGCAATATGACATGAGACAAGCAATGAATGAATGAATCTAACTCTATGTATGCTGGTCTCTATTGGCAGACATGCTTTAAGTCATAGCACCGTACTTCTTTAGGAAAGTCCACTCACATCCTCAACCATTTAAGATATCTTGGATTCTCTCACGGATCATTTCACCGGTCTTGAGCAGCCGATTGGTAATGGGTCCTTCATCCCTCGGGACAAACCATGGCGGGGGTTAAGTCAACACACTCTCTCACAACCATTTGGTATAAGTATCTTGGCGCATGTCGGGGTAAAACCTAGCCAAATGCAAGTCTTCTACTTGGTTACATCAAGTCGGATCCAGATACTTCCATTCCTCGTCCCCGACGATCCTTTCCGGTATCCTTCACACTAGAGTCGGCGTATCCTATGGCACCGACCAACTCGGACTACGGACTCATCAACCCTATTGATCATCCACATATGGTAAACGGGAAGCTCTCACGTCCTCTCACGGGTTGGTTACCGGTCTTAAGTGCCCGTGAGCCCAAGTCTAACCATATGCAACCCTACCAATAAATGACCCCCACAATGTGATTCCTGTCCTCTCACGGGTTGGTTACCGGTCTTGAGCGCCCATGAATCCCCATTGCTACCACGGGTCGTTCGGTCTCAATACCCCTCCGATTAGGGTCTGACATAACAGGACATCCTAACCAAACACTACTAGACAATCCTAGATATGTCATCCAACAGTTTAGGAAGGTGTCCAGAGGGCATCTCCGGAAACATCCCATAATATTCCCGTAGTAGTCCAAGGACAGAAGTGTCGAAAGGACACCTCTCCTTTCCAAACCATACGTAAGCATACACATGCATCAATTCATATCATCACATATATGGTAACTACATATATGGAAAGAAATCAGTATTACAATCACTTGTATAACATTGGTAAGTAAATCATACATGAATCAATTCAATATGAATAAGTAATGCTACTGTAATCAAAGTTATACAACAGTAGTATATCATTGTAAGAATCTAATTTAGGAAACATATTCATGATATTCAAATATAGAAACTAGATTCATGCTATCTATGTAATTAAGGAAATAACCATCCTTACCTTTTATAACTCGCAAAAGGATCCTAAGAAATCAAGTAAGATCTTGGCAAACTTGAGAAGAAGGTCCTAAACAAGTATATACAACATATTAGGAAAGATCCCTAACAGAAAATATATCAAAACATCCAAAGCAGACCAATTAGGAGTTGCTTTGTACTCATTGGTCGAGTGGATTGGTTGAGTGGTCCGATCGACCAATCGATCGACCAATGCGAGACGATAGCCTATAAAATCAGAGTTTTAAGATATGAAATCCGAATTTGGTGGTTCAAAAGGGTACTAATCAAGGGGTAGACTACATCAGTAGTATTCTAGCATATAGGGGACCTCAAAACACTAATCAAATCAAGGTATCAAGATCCAAATTAGGAAACAAAAAGTTACCATAATTAACTCGAACATGGATCTTGATGAATTTGAAATAGAAAACAAGGACAAGAACTATAGGAGGATGGATCATTGCTTTCGGTAATGAAAACATGAAAACATGCATAGGTCTTCATGGAATAAGGCTTAGAAGCATAAATCTAAATAAGGAAATAAAACCTACCATATATGTAACTATCATGCATCATGAAGAACACATAGTAAGGTAGAAGAGAACAACTAGAATTCTATGGATTATGGATCATGGAAAGAAAACACAACCATTAACCACTAACATGATCAATGAAAGAAGATCCAAAGAGATCGGAATTCAGATTAGAAGATTAACAGAGATTAAATCATGGTTTGATCATGAATCCTTCAAAAGCTTGCAATGATCATGGTTAAGATCATTGTTCTAGCCTTAAATCCTTAGGATGATCATGAGAACATGTTCGAGAGATGTTTGCAACAGAGGATGCAGCATCTCTTCTACTGTCTCAACTCAAAAAGGAAAGAAAAACAAAGATGGAGGAGAAAAAGAGAGAGTAGACATACCTTTTGATGCAAAAAGAAGAGTTCCGACGAAGATCCGTCAAGAAAACACCAAGGATGCAAGAGAGATGACTTGCAGAGGTCTTTGGTTCGTTCGAGAGGGTTTGGAGGCAGCAAATACGAAGTGGACTCGAGGTTGGACTTAAATAGAGCAAGAATCAACCTAATTGTCAAAGACGGCACTCATTGGTCGAGTGGATTGGTCGGCTGGCCCGATCGACCAATCGGTCGACCAATCTTGACACAAGGCCAAAACGAGGGAATTGAAGGTCCAGATCAAATCCAAACCTAAAGGGGTTTTGCACACAAGTCAAGTGACTTACCTAATAGGTAGAAATGCCTTCAAACCAAGATAGAGAGCACTCCAAGTCCATCAACTAATTAGATCTTCATCGGGATTCGGTTTCCATAAATAGAACCTCATCATCAACTTTCATGGATTCAAAGCCGGACACCAAGTCCTCTCTTTGGGATGGCCCAAAGCTGACTTCTTACTTTACTTCGGGTCATCGGACCTACAAACAACAAGGTTTCCGGGTCAAAGTTAGGGCTGGGTTTCACATTCTCCCCCCTTAAAGAAATTTCGTCCCCGAAATTGAAAGCGTACTGTGCTTCCAAAGAGGTAAGGAAACTTCTCCTTCATGTCTTCTTCCTTCTCCCAAGAAGCTTCTTCGAGGGGTATGGTTCTTCCACCGAATCTTCACCAAAGGAATGGCGCGATTCCGCTGCTGCTTGTCCTTCCTATCCGAGGATTTCGGCCGGTTCTTCATCATAGGTCAAATCAGCACTAAGTCCTTCGGTGCTTGCTGCAAAATGTGTTCCGGATTCTCTATGTATTTTCGGAGCATCGAAATATGAAACACATTGTGCACACCAGCAAGAGACGGAGGTAATGCTAATCGATACGCAACGGTCCAACCTTTTCCAAAATCTCGAAAGGTCCAATGTAACGAGGGCTAAGCTTTCCCTTAACATTGAATCTCATCACACCCTTCATTGGTGAGACCTTGAGAAAGACTTTCTCTCCAACTTGAAATTCCAAATCGGTCCTTCTCTTATCGGCATAAGATTTACATCTCTTTGAGGCGGACTTAATCCTTTCTCTTATCATATCAACCATAGCACTTGTAGCTTCAATCATCTCGGGACCTAAGACTTTTCTTTCACTGTCTCGATCCAGTACAAAGGTGTCCTACAAGTACTACCATACAAAGCCTTGAATGGAGCCATGCCTATTGTTGCTTGATAAGCTGTTGTTATAGGCAAACTCAACCAAAGCTAGGTGTTCATCCCAATTACCACCCATATCCACCACACAAGATCCGAGCATGTCTTCCAATGTCTGAATTGTCCGCTCGGATTGTCCATCGGCTGTGGATGATGAGCTGTACTCAAGTTCAATTGGGTTCCCAAGGCCTTGTGCAAACTATTCCAAAACCTTGAGGTGAACCTAGGATCACGATCCGAAACAATACTCAATGGCACACCATGCGGACGAACCACATTATCCACATAAAGCCTGGCTAGCTTATCCGAGTATGAGTGATCTTCATAGGAATGAAATGGGCTGATTTGGTCAACCTATCAACAATCACCCACACGGTGTCATTGCCTTTACTTGTCCGAGGCAAGCTAGTCACAAAGTCCATGGAGATATCTTCCCACTTCCAACTAGGAATAGGAAGGGGTTGAAGTAATCCAGGATGGAGGTTGTCGAACGGCTTTCACACGTTGGCAAGTCTCACACTTGGCAACAAAATCATCAACATCCGCCTTTAGACCAATCCACCAAAAATGTTCCTTCAAGTCCTTGTACATCTTGGTGCTTCCCGGGTGTCTGATAAAGTAGTGGTGTGCTTCCTTCAATATTTCTTTCTTAACTTCATCGTTTGCGGGCACACACGGTCTTCCTCTAAACAACAAAGCACCATCCATGGATATACCAAAGTCGGGGTCCGACTCGGGATCCGAAGAAATCTTCTCAACTTTGGTCAAAAACTCTTGATCGGAACTCTGTGAGCAACAATCTTATCTCTAAGACCAGATCTTGCCGTCATGGCGAGAAAGAATAAAATCAGAATTCTCGGGGACGATTTCCAAACCAAAACTCTCAATAGAAGACCACAATGGTAAACTCAAAGCATTCAAATCCAAAGTCTTCTTCTGGTTCTTCCTACTAAGAGCATCGGCAACAACATTTGCTTTCCCGGGATGATCTTGAATATCACAATCATAATCGGAGACTAGTTCCAACCATCTCCTTTGTCTCATGTTCAACTCCTTTTGGGTAAAGAAGTATTTCAAACTCTTATGATCCGTGAAAATGGCAATCTTCTCACCGTAAAGATAATGTCTCCAAATCTTCAAAGCAAAGACAACGGCGGCAAGTTCTAGATCGTGAGTGGGGTAATTCCGCTCATAATCCTTCAATTGCCGAGAAGCATAGGCTACGACCTTGCCATGTTGCATCGAGTACACAACCCAAACCAATCTTTGGCGCATCGGTATAAACTTGTCATACCACCGGAACTATCGGGTATAGTCAAAACCGGGGCACTTGTCAATCTATCTTTCAACTCTTGGAAATTCTTCTCACAGGGCGTCGGACCAAACAAACTTCTCTTCTTTCCTGGTCAACTTAGTCATAGGAGCAGCCAACCGAGAAAAGTTCTCAATAAACCTTCGGTAGTAACCCGCCAATCCAAGAAAACTTCTTATTTCCGTTCTGACTTCGGTCTCTCCCAATCAGCCACAGCTTGGACTTTTTCGGGATCGACACGAATACCTTCGGCTGAAACTACATGACCAAGGAAAACCACTCTCTTAAGCCGGAAATCACACTTGCTAAACTTAGCAAACAACTTCTTTTCCCGCAACCTTTGCAAAGTGAAACTTAGATGACTCGCATGCTCTTCTTCGCTCTTCGAATAGATCAAGATGTCATCAATGAAAACAATCACAAACTTATCAAGCACATCATGAAATACTCGGTTCATGAGGTCCATGAACACCGCAGGGAGCATTGGTCAATCCGAAGGGCATGACTCTAAACTCATAGTGACCATACCGCGTTCGGAAAGCTGTCTTGAAGATATCACTAGACTTCACTTTCAATTGGTGATATCCGGACCTTAAGTCAATCTTCGAGAACACAACTGCACCCTTCAGGCGATCGAAGAGATCATCGATTACGGGCAGCGGATATCTATTCTTGATAGTCAACTTATTCAACTCACGGTAGTCGATGCACAAGCGCATACTACCGTCTTTCTTTTGACGAACAAGACCGGAGCTCCCCAAGGTGACACACTAGGCTGTGTCGAAACCTCTATCAATGAGCTCATTCAACTGATTTTGCAACTCTTTCAACTCGGTAGGAGCCATCCTATACGGAGCTTTAGATACCGGTGCGGCACCGGGGGACGAGATCAATAGAGAATTCGACATCTCTGTCCGGAGGCACTCTGATAGATCATCGGGGAAGACATCAACAAAGTCGCAGACAACTACGACTTCATCGACTCTTTTCTCCACTATACCCTTGCCTTCGGATGAAGCATCATCCACTAGGGCATAGACTTGCATCGGTCGAGACGGCACCTTCTTACAAACCCTTCTCTTTTCACCACAGAAATTCAAAGACCGGACTTCCACAAATATGGGACTGAATCTTCTTTGAGGAACAAAGGAACACGGCTTTGTGGGCTGTCAACCAATCGATTCCCAAAATAACATCGAAGTCCTTCATGTCAAGAATCACAAAATTGGCTTCCAAGTTCTTCTCACCAACCAACACGGGACATTTAGATAACCCCTTATCTAGTTTCACATCAGGACCAGTGGGTGTACTAATCAATAAACAACTAGACAACTTCTCGGGGATTAGGTTAGTCTTCTTGATGAATGCGAGATGACATGAACGAATGAGATGCACCCGTATCAAATAAGACAAATGCGAGAAATAGAAGCGACTAACAATGTACACTGTAATCACATCATGGCTTGGATCTGCTCGATCTTGGAAATACGAAAACTCTACCGGAGGGAGGAGGCGGGAGCACTCTTCACCAGGGGCGGGCTGCTTTGGGCGGGCCGCCCGGACAGAGCACGAGCGAAATGACCAGCTTGCTTGCGGTAGAAGCAAACGGGATTCTTTGGATCCAACGAGGGGTGGCTGCAACGAGGGCTTCGAACAAAAGGCCTTGCACTTGCACTTGCACTTGCACTTGCATTTGCTGGTGGTCGGTTTCCGCCATCTTTTTTTAAAGCGGCCGGGCTGCTTGAAAACCCGTGTTCGACCTACACTCTTAGCACGAAAGGTAGGAGTGGGGTAGGGTGTGGGTCTCACATACCGACGGTCATTGCGATCCACCAAACCAGAATTCCTTGACTGCCAAGGCTTTTGCACCACGAGCACTTTCCTTCTCTGTTTCTTCCAACTTCTTCGAGTTCTGCACCACTTGAGCATAGCTCACTATAGGCTGGGCCTGTGAGGTAAGCTTTAATGGCGGGCGCGGTCCTTTGAAGAACTTCTTTGCTTTGGCGAGGTCTTCCTTCAAAGAATGCGGAGCAAAGAAATGAAGCTCCTCGAACTTCTGTTGGTACTCCAACACGGACAAAGTTCCTTGAGTCGAGAATCATAAACTCGGCTTCCTTCGCATCCTTCACCGCCTCGGGAAAGTAGTTCATACAAAAAGCCTCTTTGAATAACTCCCCAAGTTACAACTCCTGCATGCAAACCTTCCAAAAGCAGGACGAGTGGAAATCCACCATGCATCGGCTTCTTGTTGCAACACGCTCGGCAAACAAAATCTTCGAGCTTCCGAGCATTGCGAGATGTCGGAAAGCCTTCTCCAACTCACGAAGCCACTTGTTAGGAAACAAGGGGTCCTTGGTAACTCCGGTAAAAGTGGGTACTTGCATCTTGAGAAAACTCTCCATCGAGCGAGTATGAGGAGTTCCAGCTAAACCTCCCGCATTCGGGGGCTGCGGCATGAGGATTCACATTAGCACCAGCCGGGTCTCATTATGCGAGTCATGAAACCCACCAACATCTGGTTGAGCCAGGCTGCTTCTTTGCTGCATCATATTGCCCATAATATTGGCAATATCTACGAAACTTCCAACATTCGGGGCACCGGGGGATCTCATGAGTACCACGATCAGCATTTGGTATCCCACCACCTCCATGAGGTACTTCACCACCTCCCTGAGGTACTTCACCACCTCCATGACCACTGGATTCACCACGCCCACTTCTCGGAGTAACCATTACTCAAAACCGAGAACATCAAAATACCGAATTTGAAGATTCAACATAAACCACAAGTCCAAATGATTTGAAAACTTAAATCATGCTCAAATATATCCATATAGTCATCAAACAATATTCCATAAGGCAAAAATCACATTTTCCAAAAATTCAACAGCAAATGAGGTCACTTGTGACCATTGGTCGAGTGGTTGGTCGAGTGACCCGGTCGACCAATCGGTCGACCAATGAAGACGAATGCGAAAATTCGCATTATAAGCCTCATTTCCACATTCCAACCTCATTCTAACTTCTTCCAAAGGTGAGAGAGCTCTAGGGAAAATCTCCAAGAGTTCCCACAAGTGTTCTTGAGGTGATTTAGTGCTTCAACAACAACACCACAACACACCATCTTCACAAACAAGGTAAATCTCTCATTCTTCCTTCCATTATCATCTTCTCATGCTTGCATTTCAATAAAACCATGCTTTACTTGTATCCAATGCTAGAAATCATGCTTAGGAATGCTTAGAAACATATTCCCTAGGTTTTAAACACAATGCCATGCATAGACAACAAGTTTTAACACATTTGGTGCTCATCTCGCAAAGTTTTATACCGAAATCGATATCTTTAGAAAAATTTCGTTTTCTCTCAAACCGCTTGAAATTTTCGCACGAGATCAAATGCTACATGCTCAAGATGACATTGTAGATAGGTCCATACAATTTGATTTAACCAATTTCAACTTTTCAAAAATCCAATTTTGACCTAAATTGCAAAATCCCCAAATTTCCTTCTTGCTGAATTTTTCGCTTTAATCCAAGTTTTCGATCGATTTTCATCAAAACGACTTCATAGACATGAAATTCCAAGTATTGCGCACATGCTAGTATGTTCAAATCAAATTTCCCCCAAATTTGAAATTTTCCGAAAAATTACGAAAATACCCTTTTGGCTCAAATCTTAAAATAGCACTAATTGGAAATGTCTCTTGTCTCTTCCACGGATACACCATGCGGAGGGGAGGGCGAGGAGGAGGTAGAGGTCGAGGTCGCATCGTAGGTGCTCTTAGGGGCGGAGGTCGGGTTCCTTTCGAGCCTAGAGAGGAGGTTAGGAGGCCCGGACATGTTTGACACACCTCGGGCCGAGTTTGCGTACGAGGCCTACTTCAGCTATTGTAACATCGAGATGGGCGTCTACTTCATTTACGCCAGCTCGGAGCCTTTAGGATCCGGCGGAGGTTCGACACTTTACGGTGGACTCATCTCTTCACCGAGGATTTGCCGGTATACCCGGAGCTAGTGAGGTTGTTCTTCGGCAACCTTACTTACACGAGAGGAGGCTCGAGGCCGGGGACATCCACTCGGACTTGTCCTCGGGAGCGGGGGTCCTCCCGGACTCGGATTCGCTTCTCTACCCGGACAACGGCTGAGATCTTGCGGGTCCCTTACTATCCACGGCGGTGTGTGTGGATACCTGCGGAGAGCAGATCTGGACCGCCATCGATGCCGTACGAGCTTCGCGAGATATGCTCTACGCTATGGGATAGCCGTCGATGCTACACACCGTGGACTAGCGGACGGATGACGGGCTCTGCCACGTATTATCGGTCGCATAGTCGGCCGAAACATCATGCCGAAAGCCGGACATCACCATCGGGTCACGGTGATGGAGGCCTTGGTCATCTACCGCATCTACATGGGCTTCGAGATCGATCTCTCCTACATCATTCAGCGGGTCATCTTTGGACTTGGTTCTGCGGCCTAGCATGCGGAACCTTTGCTATGGGAGGCTTCGACTTTGATCTTCGGGCATTTCGGGGTGAGTTTCGAGGATACACCGATGGACACTAGATCACGGGGATACCCCATTGGGACTCGGACCATTCGACGGATGAGACTACATCGGTTAGAGAGATCTCCTGGTCCGGAGGGTGAGGATGATGATGAATCGGAGGATGAGGATCGGGGATCGAGAGGATGGAGGAGAGGATATCGGTCCTGATAGTGATGATCAAGGCCGGAGATGATACTGAGATATGCGCGAGGCTGAGCACGTGCATCACGAGTTTCCTTCATCACACTTCGAGGCGGGCGGCCCTTCACATGCGGTTCCGGAGACTTCGGATCTTGGTGCACGGATGAGATCGATGACTTCCATGCTAGAGAGGATGGAGGTCGGACGGGAGCAGATGTACGAGAGGATGGAGTCACGCCGGGATAGGATAGAGCATCGGGTGACTCAGCTAGCGAGAGGAGTTCGGAGCATACGAGAGATCGAGTAGATCACCTAGATAGGCTGTACTTTAGGATTTTCCATTTATGCATTTCGGATGTAATCATTGTAAAAACTTTTGGAATTAATGAAGTTCATTTTGTTTCTCTTTAATTATTGTATGTTATGCACTTTTCTTTTCCTTGCATTAGTGTCATTTGTTCAAGTATAATTATGGTATGTTATTCGGAAATGTTCTGTTATACCTCAAAGGTCAAGTTTCTAATTCGGTGTTCTATTATTCACTTCTAAGAGTAGAAGAGTCATTTCAGATCAATGACTCGGGAATGTTCAGTTGTTGTCTTTTGTGGTTAGGATCTCCTCGAACCTTGGGCTCCGATACCAATCTGTCACGCCCTCCCGGCCGGTACCCTATCGGCATGCCCGAGAGTGTGATCCACGGCCCGAAGATCGGGTATCGAGTGATCAACCTCCCACATAAACAATAACATAATCATGAACAATCATAACAAGTGTGCGGAAGATAAATCATAGATCCAATAATGAAAGAATGAATCATAAACGAATCGGAATAATAGATATAATCGGAGTATCAAACAGATAAGTAAAGTGAAGCAAAAATCCCACTTTACATCCAGCGGAAAAGTAGCTCTAAAGAATAAACTAGACAAAATCTAATCCCAAGTAGCAAGTACATTGGGTAACTAAATTATTCTCCACTTTATAGACGACATCCTTGTATGTATAGATCTCATAAATAGCACAAGGACGCTTCCACTCAATGGTCGGACTAAGCATCGTACGGAGCATAACCACTCGCGGGATCTTGAGTAATTGTGGTAACCGCAATCACCTTCCCGGAGATATGTCTCTTCGCCTTGCGCTTTTCATAGGGACCGTCATAATACTCGGTACCTGCGGGATAGTCTAACAACATTGTACAATAAAGGAATGAGTTTCAAAGAAACCCCGGTAAGGCGGTTAAAATCCATAATAACATAAATGGCGGGATTCCGGAACAAACATAAATGCAATATGATATGAGACAAACAATGAATGAATGAATCTAACTCTATGGATGCTTTGGTCTCTATTGGCGGACATGCTTTAAGTCATAGCACCGTACTTCTTTAGGAAAGTCCACTCACATCCTCAACCATTTAAGATATCTTGGATTCTCTCACGGATCATTTCACCGGTCTTGAGCAGCCGATTGGTAATGGGTCCTTCATCCCTCGGGACAAACCTTGGCGGGGGGTTAAGTCAACACACTCTCTCACAACCATTTGGTATAAGTCTTGGCGCATGTCGGGGGTGAAACCTAGCCAAATGCAAGTCTTCTACTTGGTTACATCAAGTCAGATCCGGATACTTCCATTCCTCGTCCCCGACGATCCTTTCCGGTATCCTTCACACTAGAGTCGGCGTATCCTATGGCACCGACCAACTCGGACTACGGACTCATCAACCCTATTGATCATCCACATATGGTAAACGGGAAGCTCTCACGTCCTCTCACGGGTTGGTTACCGGTCTTAAGCGCCCGTGAGCCCAAGTCTAACCATATGCAACCCTACCAATAAATGGCCCCCACAATGTGATTCCTGTCCTCTCACGGGTTGGTTACCGGTCTTGAGCGCCCATGAATCCCCATTGCTACCACGGGTCGTTCGGTCTCAATACCCCTCCGATTAGGGTCGACATAACAGGACATCCTAGCCAAACACTACTAGACAATCCTAGATATGTCATCCAACGGTTTAGGAAGGTGTCCAGAGGGCATCTCCGGAAACATCCCATAATATTCCCGTAGTAGTCCAAGGACAGAAGTGTCAAAAGGACACCTCTCCTTTCCAAACCATACGTAAGCATACACATGCATCAATTCATATCATCACATATATGGTAACTACATATATGGAAAGAAATCGATATTACAATCACTTGTATAACATTGGTAAGTAAATCATACATGAATCAATTCAATATGAATAAGTAATGCTACTGTAATCAAAATTATGCAACAGTAGTATATCATTGTAAGAATCTAATTTAGGAAACATATTCATGATATTCAAATATAGAAACTAGATTCATGCTATCTATGTAATTAAGGAAATAACCATCCTTACCTTTTATAACTCGCAAAGGAATCCTAAGAAATCAAGTAAGATCTCGGCAAACTTGAGAAGAAGGTCCTAAACAAGTATATACAACATATTAGGAAAGATCCCTAACAGAAAATATATCAAAACATCCGAAACAGACCAATTAGGAGTTGCTTGTACTCATTGGTCGAGTGGATTGGTCGAGTGGTCCAGTCGACCAATCGATCGACCAATGCGAGATAACCTATAAAATCGAGAGTTTTAAGATATGAAATCCGAATTTGGTGGTTCAAAAGGGTACTAATCAAGGGGTAGACTACATCAGTAGTATTCTAGCATATAGGGGACCTCAAAACACTAATCAAATCAAGGTATCAAGATCCAAATTAGGAAACAAAAAATTACCATAATTAACTCAAACATGGATCTTGATGAATTTGAAATAGAAAACAAGGACAAGAACTATAGGAGGATGGATCATTGCTTTCGGTAATGAAAACATGAAAACATGCATAGGTCTTCATGGAATAAGGCTTAGAAGCATAAATCTAAATAAGGAAATAAAACCTACCATATATGTAACTATCATGCATCATGAAGAACACATAGTAAGGTAGAAGAGAACAACTAGAATTCTATGGATTATGGATCATGGAAAGAAAACACAACCATTAACCACTAACATGATCAATGAAAGAAGATCCAAAGAGATCAGAATTCAGATTAGAAGATTAACAGAGATTAAATCATGGTTTGATCATGAATCCTTCAAAAGCTTGCAATGATCATGGTTAAGATCATTGTTCTAGCCTTAAATCCTTAGGATGATCATGAGAACATGTTCAGGAGATGTTTGCAACGAGAGGATGCAGCATCTCTTCTCTTCTGTTCAACTCAAAAGGAAAGAAAAACAAAGATGGAGGAGAAGAAGAGAGAGTAGACATACCTTTTGATGCAAAAAGAAGAGTTCCGACGAAGATCCGTCAAGAAAACACCAAGGATGCAAGAGAGATGACTTGCGAGAGGTCTTTGGTTCGTTCCGAGGGTTTGGAGGCAGCAAATACGAAGTGGACTCGAGGTTGGACTTAAATAGAGCAAGAATCAACCTAATTGCCAAAGACGACACTCATTGGTCGAGTGGATTGGTCGACCGGCCCGGGCCGACCAATCGGTCGACCAATGCTGACAGCAAGGCCAAAACAGGGAATTGAAGGTCCAGATCAAATCCAAACCTAAAGGGGTTTTGCACACAAGTCAAGTGACTTACCTAATAGGTAGAAATGCCTTCAAACCAAGATAGAGAGCACTCCAAGTCCATCAACTAATTAGATCTTCATCAGGATTCAGTTTCCATAAATAGAACCTCATCATCAACTTTCATGGATTCAAAGCCAGACACCAAGTCCTCTACTGGGATGGCCCAAAGCTGACTTCTTACTTTACTTCGGGTCATCGGACCTACAAACAACAAGGTTTCCGGGTCAAGGTTAGGGCTGGGTTTCACACCGCTCATAATCCTTCAATTGCCGAGAAGCATAGGCTACGACTTTACCATGTTGCATCAACACGCAACCCAAACCAATCTTTGACGCATCAGTATAGACTGTCAAACCGCCGGAGTCATCAGGTATAGTCAAAATCGGGGAATTTGTCAATCTATCTTTCAACTCTTGAAAATTCTTGTCACAAGCATCAGACCAAACAAACTTCTCTTCTTTTCTAGTTAGCTTAGTCATAGGAGCAGCCAACCTAGAAAAGTTCTCAATAAACCTTCTGTAGTATCCCGCCAATCCAAGAAAACTTCTTATTTCTATAATAGTCTTCGGTCTTTCCCAATCAGCAACTGCTTGTCTCTTTTCGGGATCAACATGAATACCTTCAGCTGAAACCACATGGCCGAGAAATACTACCCTTTTGAACCAAGAATCACACTTGCTGAACTTAGCATAAAGCTTCTTTTCTCACAGTCTTTGCAAAGTGAAATTTAAATGCCTTACATGCTCTTCTTCATTCTTCGAATAAATCAGGATATCGTCTGTCACATCCACCCAGGGGGTACCCTATCTGGATTACCCGGGGGATTGATCCATAGCCCAAAAGATCAAGTTTAGGAACGATCATATCCACTTAGCACAATAATATAATCAAAAGCAAGAACAATTCTTTGTATTCCAATAATTTAATAATAAATGTCAATAAAGGATCACAAGAAACATCAGAGTGCAGAAATGATACAAATAGGATAAATAGTCAAAGTGTGAAAAGAAGGGGGAAACCCATCCTATAATAATAGCGGAAGGTAGATCGACTAAAAATAGGGTTACAACCGGTTCCCAAAGTGACAAGTGAACAAACTAAACTACAGTCTTAACAAATCAAATAAAAGGTTAAGAAGGGAATGAGACGATATCCCATCCCTAGCACCCAAGTGCAAAACCAAACTGCTCTAGATAAGTCTCAATCTCGGACTGATAGTCTTTATCAATGTGTTCACCGTAACCGATGTGGTACGAGTCATCAACTTGGTCTTCGAGTGTTGATCTGTCATAGTCAACGATAGTAGTACCTGCAATAGAGTCTAACAAAAGATGTTGCAAAAAGGAGTGAGTTCAAAAGAACGCAGCAAGGCAGTTATTCCATAAAACATAAGCCATATGATACAAACCATAACATGATGCAATATGATATGAAACACATGATGCAAGTATGATTCGAACTCTATGAATGCTAATCTCTAAGGTAAACATGCTTTAAGTCATAGCACCATATTTCTTTAGGTAAGTCTCAGTCACTCAACACTGGGGGGAATTGGGTCATGCATCCCTCTCGGACAATCCATGGCTGGGGTTTCAGTCACCACTCTCTCACATCACCATTTGGTCTAAGTATTGGCGCATGTCAAGGTAAAGCCTAGCCCAATGCAAGTCACCTACTCAGTCATATCATGTCAAATCCAGATACGTCCATTCCTCCCATCCCGAGATCCTTTCCGGTATCCTTCACACTAAAGTCACAGATATTACCCACCGGACTCACCAACCCTATTGGTCATCCACAAATAGTAGACGGGAAGCTCTCACATCCTCTCACAGATATGACCCATCGATCTTCAAGTGCCCGTGAGCCCAAGTCTAGCTATTTGCAACCCTACCAATAAATAGCCCCTTTCAGGTATCCGTAGTATGGTTTATGTCCTCTCACAGGTTGGTTACTGATCTTGAGCGCCCATCAAACCATACCCTACCACGGGTCGTTCGGTCTCAATGCCCTTCCGATTCGGGTCTGATACAACAGGGACATCCTAGCTAAACACCACCAGATAGTCCTATGTATGTCATCCAATAATCCGGAAAAGTGTCAATGGGCATCTTCGTAGAACATCCCATACTATTCCCTCCAATGACCAAGGATAGAAGCGTCAATAGGACACTTCCCAATCCCAAATTACACCTAAGCAAGCACATGCTCATTTCCATCATACCATATATCGATGATACATCATCATATTAAGAAATAGGTCATAACATCACATGATCAAGTGTATAAGTAAATGACAAGTATAAATAGACATGATAAACAAAGTAATTAAGCATGGTGTTACTGTCATAAGGTAACTACATAAATCATATGATGTCTAGAATCAACTAATAAGCTAGGCCTACTAAGTTGCCAACAACAATGTAAAAATCATACAGTCTATGTTATATGGCGATAACCGTCCTCACCTTAAATTGCAATGATGATAATCCAATATTCTAAAAAGAATGATCCAAAGATGGTATTAAGACCCTAGACAAACATAAATGAAAGATTAGAAAAGAAATCGGAAAAATTGGAGGTCGAACGAGTCAAATCGGACAAGAATACAGTTCAGCACCTGCTTGGTTGATGCTCCTTGGTTGATGGGATCAACCAAGGAGGATCAACCAAAGACAGTATCGGGCTGCAAGGTGGATTTTGGTGATTTGGTCCGAAATGGGTCTTCTGGGGCTCGGATCGATCCGAAACTTGGAGGGAATGATTGTAATAGTAAAAGAACACTATACAACAAGTATTATCATGATCCAACAGTCCAATTAAAACCCCCAAATTGAAATCCTATGTTCTATATGCTAAATATCAAGTTTCATAATGAAATCAAATGCAATTGTAAGGAAAATCGGGGATTCAATCAAGAGAACGATAAGCAATAGATTAGGAATGATTACTAACATATAATCAGACCTAATTGAAAGAGAAAATCAGATTAAGAGATGAATTCATGTTGTAAAGAAGAGAAAAATCAAAATAAGAAAGCAAGAACATCATGTATGAGAATCATAGCATGGAAAGGATGAAGAGAGGTTTAATCAAAGCAAAAGAGCTTGTAGAAGAGGTGGTTGCAAGGTTGCAGCACCTTCTTCACGAACTTAGTAGCAAGAAAAATAGAAGATAGGAGTAGAATAGAGAGAAAGTGAGAGAACACATACCTTGTAGAAGAGATTAGAGAAGAAAGACAATGATTCTTGTAGAAGATCATCTCCCAAGCCAAGGAGGAGCCTAAGAGGAGCCTTCCCACGTTCTCAAGTGTTGAAAAGAGTAAAATAGGGTTCTAGGTTCGAGGTTTCACTTAAAAAGAGGAAAGAATATCCAAAAAGAATCTTTTTACTCAAATATGGGCAGCCTTGGTCGATGCTCCTTGGTTCATGGGATTGACCAAGCACAATTCAGCAGAAAACTCAGCAATAGTTCAGCAACTTTGGATAGGGATTTGGAGGGCTATACGGGGTCAAATTGAGTGGAGTTTTCTCCTGAAAGTCAATCAAGAAGTCTAATTTCAAGAAATACCTTCGGATCGAGCACGAGAGTTCATTAGGTACTTCAACTAACTCATCCCTCTTCGATGCACAAGTAGGATTGGCCAGGACATAGTTCAGCAACTTCGGACGAGGGGATTCGGATGGCTATACGGGGTCAAATTAAGTGGGGTTTTGTCCTACAAGTCCATCAAGAAGTCTAGTTTCCAAAAATACCTTTGAATCATGCACAAAATTTCATTAGGTATTTTAAATAATTCATCTTTCTTCGATGCGCAGATTTTCACTTAACACTGACAATGTACTCAAGTAAGGGGCATCATCGTCAATGTCCATGGGTTTCAGGTCACACACCATGTCTTCCATAAAGAGGGCCCACAAGGACTTCTTCCTTCACTTCGGGACATCGGATTTACCCTAAGGAAAAGGTCGGACATGACCTCATAAGGCTTTCAAAGATAATAACACTGGAATCAAGGTCTAACATTAAGGTCTAACATCAAACAAGTCTTTCTTTATCTCAAAACAAATAGGGTGTCCTGGTTAGGTTTGAGCTGGATTTCACATTCTCCCCCCCCCCCCCTTAAAATAATTTCGTCCTCGAAATTGGGAGAGTACTTGGCTTTCAAAAGAGATGGAGATACATCGCTTTTACCTTGACTTTCTTCTCCCAAAATATATAGAAAATAAATAACAATAAGTCTTTTGTAAGAAAACAAGGAATAAATCTAACATGCTTTGAAATCAAATCGAAAGTATGATCATGGCTTCACGAAGATTTCACAAGGATCATGGTGAAGATCAATATGAAGATCATAAAACCTTAAGAATGAAAAGAGATTGTAGAAGAGATAGTTGCAAGGATGCAGTATCTTCTTCATAGTCTCAATCACAAAGAATAAAACATAGTAAGAGTAGATCAATACGACACATGAGAGATTACTAACCTTTGATTGAAGAACAGGAGATGAAAAGCTTAAAGTCTTGAAACAATTAGAAGGAATAACAAATCATGAAGATCACACTTGATTTCCCTCGAAATCATCATGTGGGGAAAAACACAAGGTTATAGAGTGTATGGAGATCCACTCTAGAAAAGCAGGGATAGAAGGATCAGTCATGGGAATGACTTAAGATCACCCTCTTATCAAAGGGAATAGGAGGCACAAGAAGAAATCGTAGAGAGAATAGATCAGCTTCGGAGTAAACTTCTACCAAATGAAACTAGGCAACTCATACGACAGAGAATAAATCAAACAATGTATATGATAGGTATGCATTTGGCACATCAGCAAGGTTAGGGTTAGGTGGGATTTCACATCGTCGATGAAGACTATCACAAATTTATCAAGCACATCATGAAATACTCGGTTCATGAGGTCCATGAACACAGTAGGATCATTAGTTAAACCGAAAGGCATGACTCTAAACTCATAATGTCCATACCTCATTCTAAAAGTTGTCTTGAAAATATCACTTGACTTCACTTTCAACTAGTGATATCCAGATCTCAAGTCAATCCTTGAGAACATTGCTGCACCTTTCAACTGATCGAAGAGATCATCTATCCTGGGCAGCGGATATCTATTCTTGATGGTCAACTTGTTCAACTCACGGTAATCAATGCATAGACGCATACTACCATCCTTCTTCTTAACAAACAAAACTGGAGCTCCCCAAGGTGATACACTAGGCTGTATAAAACTTCTATCTAAGAGCTCATTCAGTTGGTTTTGTAGTTCTTTCAGTTCGGTAGGAGCCATTCTATACGGAGTTTTAGATACCGGAGCAGCTCCAGGGATTTGATCAATAGAAAATTCAACATCCCTATCAGGAGGCAGCCCTGACAAATCACCAGGAAAGACATCAACGAAGTCTTAGACAACCTTGACTTCTTCTATCCTCTTCTCTTCCTTAATCTTGCTTTCGGATGAAACATCTTTCACTAATGCACAAACTTGCATAAATGTGGTCAACGTCTTCTTACCAATTCTTCCTCTTTCACCTTGAAATACAAAAACTGAACTTCCACAAATCTGAAACTGAATTCTCTTTGAAGAACAAAGAATTACAGCTTTATGGGCTGTCAACCAATCGATTCCCAAAATGATATCAAAGTCTTTCATATCAAGAAGTACTAAATTGGCTTCCAAGTTCTTCTCACCAACCAAAACAGGACATTTAACTAACACTTTATCTAGTTTCACAGTAGAACTAGTAGGAGTACTAATCAATAAACAACTAGATAGATTCTCAGGTGTTAGGTTAGTCTTCTTAATGAATGTAGATGATATGAACGAATGTGATGCACCCATATCAAATAAAACAAATGCAGGTATAGAAGCGACTAACAATGTACCTGTTACCACATCATGACTTGCATCTTGTTCAGTACCGGAAATACTGAACACTCTTCACTAAAGGAGCAGACAGCTGAACTGACCTCTTTGGATAGGCACGAGCGAAGTGACCAGTTTGCTTACAGAAGAAGCAAACAGAGTCCTTAAGTCCAACTGGAATAGTTGTAGTTGGGGGCTTCTGAACCAAAGGTCTAGAATTTGCGTTCATAGGCCTAGAATTCAGAATATTCACAAGCTTGTCTATTCCCACCATACTGACTATGCTGGCCGGCTTGCTGAAATATAGGACTTTGACCTACACTCCTAGGCTGAAAGGCAAGAGTAGGGTAAGGTGCAGGTCTAACAAAGCGCCGCTCAGTACAGTCAACTAATCCAGGATTCCTTGACTGCCAAGGTCTTTGCACACGAGCATTTTCCTTTTCAGTCTCTTCCAACTTTTTTGAATTCTGAACCACATGAGCATAGCTTTCAATAGGCTAAATTGTGAGATATGCTCGATTGCAGGTCGCAATCCTTTAAAGAATTTCTTCGCTTTAGCACAATCAGGCTTCAAAGAGTCAGGAGCAAAGAAATGGAGCTCTTCAAACTTCTTTGGTATTCCAACACAGACAGTGACCTTTGCATCAAAGCCATAAACTCAGCTTCCTTAGCATCCTATACGGCTTTAGGGAAATAGTTCTTACAAAATGCTTCCTTGAAAATTTCCCAAGTAAGTCCACCAGTATGCAAAGCTTCCAAGATAGAACGAATAGAGGTCCACCAAGCGTCAGCTTCGTGTTGAAGCTTCTGTTCAGCGAACAAAATCTTCTGAGCTTCAGAGCACTGCAGATGACGGAAAGCCTTTTCTAACTTTCACAGCCACTTGTTTGGAACTCCAGTGAAGATAGGCACTTGCAACTTCAAAAAACTCTCCACCAGACGAGTACAAGGAGTTCCAGCCAACCTTTCTGTCACGCCCTCCCAGCCGGTACCCTATCTGGCATACCCGAGAGTGTGATCCACAGCCCGAAGATCAGGTATCGAGTGATCAACCTCCCACATAAACAATAACATAATCATGAACAATCATAACAAGAGTGCGGAAGATAAATCATAGATCCAATAAAGAAAGAATGAATCATAAATGAATCAGAATACTAAATATAATCAGAGTATCAAACAGATAAGTAAAGTGAGGCAAAAATCCCACTTTACAACCAGCGGAAAAGTAGCTCTAAAAGAATAAACTAGACAAAACCTAATCCCAGTAACAAGTACATTGGGTAACTAAATTGTTCTCCACTTTATAGACAACATCCTTGTAAGTGTAAATCTCATAAATAGCACAAGGACGCTTCCACTCCATGGTCGGACTAAGCATCGTACGGAGCATAACCACCCGCGGAATCTTCGAGTAATTGTGGTAACCGCAATCACCTTCCCCGGAGATATGCCTCTTCGCCTTGCGCTTCTTCATAGGGACCGTCATAGTACTCAAGACTGCAGGATAGTCTAACAACATTGTACAATAAAGGAATGAGTTTCAAAGAAACTCAAGAAGGCGATTAAAAATCCATAATAACATAAATGGCAAAATTCCGGAACAAACATAAATGCAATATGATATGAGACAAACAATGAATGAATGAATCTAACTCTATGTATGCTGGTCTCTATTGGCAGACATGCTTTAAGTCATAACACCGTACTTCTTTAGGAAAGTCCACTCACATCCTCAACCATTTGAGATATCTTGGATTCTCTCACGGATCATTTCACCGGTCTCGAGCAGCCGATTGGTAAAGGGTCCTTCATCCCTCAGGACAAACCTTGGCAGGGGGTTAAGTCAACACACTCTCTCCCAACCATTTGGTATAAGTACTGGCGCATGTCAGGGTAAAACCTAGCCAAATGCAAGTCTTCTACTTAGTTACATCAAGTCGATCCAGATACTTCCATTCCTCGTCCCCGACGATCCTTTCCGGTATCCTTCACACTAGAGTCCTCATAGTCCCTGACTACGGACTCATCAACCCTATTGATCATCCACATATGGTAAACGGGAAGCTCTCACGTCCTCTCACGGGTTGGTTACCGGTCTTAAGCGCCCGTGAGCCCAAGTCTAACCATATGCAACCCTACCAATAAATGGCCCCCACAATGTGATTCCTGTCCTCTCACGGGTTGGTTACCGGTCTTGAGCGCCCATGAATCCCCATTGCTACCACGGGTCGTTCGGTCTCAATACCCCTCCGATTAGGGTCCGACATAACAGGACATCCTAGCCAAACACTACTAGACAATCCTAGATATGTCATCCAACAGTTTAGGAAGGTGTCCGAGAGGGCATCTCCGGAAACATCCCATAATATTCCCGTAGTAGTCCAAGGACAGAAGTGTCGAAAGGACACCTCTCCTTTCCAAACCATACGTAAGCATACACATGCATCAATTCATATCATCACATATATGGTAACTTCATATATGGACAGAAATCAGTAATTACAATCACTTGTATAACATCGGTAAGTAAATCATACATGAATCAATTTAATATGAATAAGTAATGCTACCGTAATCAAAGTTATGCAACAGTAGTATATCATTGTAAGAATCTAATTTAGGAAACATATTAATGATATTCAAATATAGAAACTATATTCATGCTATCTATGTAATTAAGGAAATAACCATCCTTACCTTTTATAACTCGCAAGGAATCCTAAGAAATCAAGTAAGATCTTGGCAAACTTGAGAAGAAGGTCCTAAACAAGTATATACAACATATTAGGAAAGATCCCTAACAGCAAAGATATCAAAACATCCGAAACAGACCAAATCTGGAGTTGCTGTACTCATTGGTCGAGTGGATTGGTCGAGTGGTCCAGTCGACCAATCAGTCGACCAATGCATGAGCCTATAAAATCAGAGTTTTAAGATATGAAATCCGAATTTGGTGGTTCAAAAGGATACTAATCAAGGGGTAGACTACATCAGTAGTATTCTAACATATAGGGGACCTCAAAACACTAATCAAATCAAGGTATCAAGATCCAAATTAGGAAACAAAAAGTTACCATAATTAACTCAAACATGGATCTTGATGAATTTGAAATAGAAAACAAAGACAAGAACAATAGGAGGATGGATCATTGCTTTCGGTAATGAAAACATGAAAACATAGATAGATCTTCATGGAATAAGGCTTAGAAGCATAAATCTAAATAAGGAAATAAAACCTACCATATATGTAACTATCATGCATCATGAAGAACACATAGTATGGTAGAAGAGAACATCTAGAAATCTATAGATTATGGATCATGGAAAGAAACACAAGAATTACTACTAACATGATCAACAAAAGAAGATCCAAAGAGATCGAATTCAGATTAGAAGTTTAACAGAGATTAAATCATGGTTTGATCATGAATCCTTCAAAAGCTTGCAATGATCATGGTTAAGATCATTGTTCTAGCCTTAAATCCTTAGGATGATCATGAGAACATGTTCGGAGATGTTTGCAACGAGAGAATGCAGCATCTCTTCTACTGTCTCAACTCAAAAAGGAAAGAAAAACAAAGATGGAGGAGAAGAAGAGAGAGTAGACATACCTTTTGATGCAAAAAGAAGAGTTCCGACGAAGATCCGTCAAGAAAACACCAAGGATGCAAGAGAGATGACTTGCGAGAGGTCTTTGGTTCGTTCCGGAGGGTTTGGAGGCAGCAAATACGAAGTGGACTCGAGGTTGGACTTAAATAGAGCAAGAACAACCAAATTGCCAAAGACAAAGACTCATTGGTCGAGTGGATTGGTCGATCGGCCCATCCGACCAATCAGTCGACCAATGCTCGACAAGAAGACCAAAACAGGGGAATTGAAGGTCCAGATCAAATCCAATCCTAAAGGGGTTTTGCACACAAGTCAAGTGACTTACCTAATAGGTAGAAATGCCTTCAAACCAAGATAGAGAGCACTCCAAGTCCATCAACTAATTAGATCTTCATCAGGATTCAGTTTCCATAAATAGAACCTCATCATCAACTTTCATGGATTCAAAGCCAGACACCAAGTCCTCTACTGGGATGGCCCAAAGCTGACTTCTTACTTTACTTCGGGTCATCGGACCTACAAATAACAAGGTTTCCGGGTCAAGGTTAGGGCTGGGTTTTACGAGTTAGGGCTGGGTTTTACATTCTCCCCCCTTAAAGAAATTTCGTCCCCCGAAATTGAAAGCGTACTGTGCTTCCAAAGAGGTAAGGAAACTTCTCCTTCATATCTTCTTCCTTCTCCCAAGAAGCTTCTTCAGGGGTATGGTTCTTCCACCGAATCTTCACCAAAGGAATGGCGCGATTCCGCAGCTGCTTGTCCTTCTTATCCATGATTTCGGCCGGTTCTTCATCATAGGTCAAATCAGCACTAAGTCCTTCAGTGTGCTTGCTGCAAAATGTGTTCCGGATTCTCTATGTATTTTCGGAGCATCGAAATATGAAACACATTGTGCACACCAGCAAGAGGCGGAGGTAATGCTAATCGATACGCAACAGGTCCAACCTTTTCCAAAATCTCGAAAGGTCCAATGTAACGAGGGCTAAGCTTTCCCTTAACATTGAATCTCATCACACCCTTCATTGGTGAGACCTTCAGAAAGACTTTCTCTCCAACTTGAAATTCCAAATCGGTCCTTCTCTTATCAAGATAAGATTTCTGTCTCGATCAAGCGACTTAATCCTTTCTCTTATCATATCTACCATAGCACTCGTAGCTTCAATCATCTCAGGACCTAAGACTTTTCTTTCACCTGTCTCGATCCAAAGTACAAAGGTGTCCTACAAGTACTTGCCATACAAAGCCTTGAATGGAGCCATGCCTATTGTGGCTTGATAACCGTTGTTATAGGCAAACTCAACCAAAGCTAGGTGTTCATCCCAATTACCACCCATATCCACCACACAAGATCCGAGCATGTCTTCCAATGTCCGAATTGTCCGCTCGGATTGTCCATCGACCGTGGATGATGAGCTGTACTCAAGTTCAGTTGGGTTCCCAAGGCCTTCCGCAAACTATTCCAAAACCTTGAGGTGAACCTAGGATCACGATCCGAGACAATACTCAATGGCACACCATGCAGACGAACCACATTATCCACATAAAGCCTTGCTAGCTTATCCGAGAGTATGAGTGATCTTCATAGGAATGAAATGGGCTGATTTGGTCAACCTATCAACAATCACCCACACAATGGTCATTGCCTTTACTTGTCCGAGGCAAACTAGTCACAAAGTCCATGGAGATATCCTCCCACTTCCAACTAGGAATAGGAAGGGGTTGAAGTAATCCGGATGGAGGTTGTCGAACGGCTTTCACACGCTGGCAAGTCTCACACTTGGCAACAAAATCATCAACATCCGCCTTTAGACCAATCCACCAAAAATGTTCCTTCAAGTCCTTGTACATCTTGGTGCTTCCCGGGTGTACAAGAAAGACCGACCGGTGTGCTTCCTTCAATATTTCTTTCTTAACTTCTTCGTTTGCAGGCACACACACAGTCTTCCTCTAAACAACAAAGCACCATCCATGGATATACCAAAGTCGGGGTCCGACTCGGATTCGAAGAAATCTTCTCAACTTTGATCAAAAACTCTTGATCGAACTTCTGCAGAGCAACAATCTTATCTCTAAGACCAGATCTTGCCGTCATGGCGAAAAAGAATAAAATCGGAATTCTCAAGAACGATTTCCAAATCAAAACTCTCAATAGAAGACCACAATGGTAAACTCAAAGCATTCAAATCCAAAGTCTTCTTCTGGTTCTTCCTACTAAGAGCATCAGCAACAACATTTGCTTTCCCAGGATGATACTGAATATCACAATCATAATCAGAGACTAGTTCCAACCATCTCCTTTGTCTCATGTTCAACTCCTTTTGGGTAAAGAAGTATTTCAAACTCTTATGATCCGTGAAAATGGCAATCTTCTCACCGTAAAGATAATGTGTCACACCCCGCCCGCCAGGCCCGGTTACCCGCCTGACGACCCGTGGGTGCGAATCGTCACAGGATCCATGGTTTTAGTCTATCAATAATAATAAATACAAATACCTGTAATCAAGAGCAAGAATAGTGCAATAATTAATAAAAGGTTACAGGAGTCCAAATACTCCAATAAATATCCAAGAAATAATCAAAGGAAAGAATCAAGAATCAAATGTAATATTGAGTTCAGCGGAAGCAAAATAAGTAACTAAATAGTCTTCATCTTCAGGAGGCTTCATGCTCTGCAAGTCCATGTACCACTGTCTGTCTCACATCAGCTTCATACGAGAAAGCTCTTTCATATGAATCATCTCCAACTTCCGACATTGTGCAACTATCTGTACAATTTATATAATACATACAATGAAAGGAATGAGTTCCAACGAACTCAGTAAGGAACAAGAAATTCTCATATATATGTCAATACAATCCACGAATGCACAGATGAAATGATATGCATGGTATGCAGAAATATGAATGCTACTAAGATCTAACTATGCAAGTCTCTAATGGCTGACATGCTTTAAGATATACACCAGCCCTCCTTTGGGTAAGTCTCATCACTCTGATCCGGCAAGGACTGGTTACCTCTGTAGGGATCCTGGGCAAAGGGGTAAGTCCACACCTGGCTCTCAAAACCGTGGTTGGGGGTTAAGTCAACACTCTCTCACCACGACCATTGGCAATGAGTACTGGCGCATGTCGGGGTTTCTAATCCAATGCAAGGTCATAATGGTAACATACTATATGAAGTCCAGATACTTCCCCTATGGCACCAACCAACTCGGTTCAGTATCCTTCGCAACCTAGGAGTAAGAATCCTCACGGACTGGCTACCTCTCGTTGGACTCCACTCCTTAACCCTATGGTCATCCACATATTATTGGGGGCGGATGCTCTCATGACTCCTCGCGACACCCGGTCCGCTCCTTGGACGTCCATGAGCCCAACCCTAACATATGCAACCCTACCATTACATGACCAATAGTGGACCACTGAGTCTCCGCACGGACTGGTTACCGCTGTTGGATGAAACATAGTCACGTCACCATTGTCACGGGTCACCCGGCTTCAATTCCCCTGCCGAAAGGGTAATAGCATGTGGGGTACCTAGCCATGCAATTCTAGACTCCTTAAGTATGTCATCAAGTAATCATGATAGTGCTGGAGACATCAGCAGGCATGTGTCCCATTCCACACCTTCTGATATCCCAAGCCAAGATATCCCAATGGAATACCCCTTCCATCACAATCACACTACAACACTCTTTATCATACCATGAACAGTTGTGCAATATCATAAAAGATGAAGTACATCAAGGAATACCACAAACAACAAGTGTACAATAAGATTCACATACTTTATACAATTACAGCAAGTTACATGATCAAAGAATAGTAAATAGAACAACAGAATCATCATGTATATGTAATTGCATATAAATAAGAATGCATGTCCTTACCTGTAATTTAGTAGAAGTCCTCTAACTTGCAATCCAAAAACTATTATAAGACTTTTATTTGAAACAGAGAACACCTAGGCATAGGGTTACAAGAATGTATAAGTCACATAAACCAAATTGAATCAAAACCGAAATCTATTTGGTCATCAGTTTATTTACAGCGGTCGCGCTTGTGCCGGTCGCTTAGGTTAAGCGACCGCCACTAGTGACCGCCCCAAAAACAGTGAGCTTCAATCCGAAACTCAGGCTTCTGATTACTCGATTTCAATCCGGTTTTCGAGTAATCTCATCCTAAGTCTCGAATTAAACACTCCCAAAGACAAAAGGGTAAGAGAAAGCAATCCCCTATCATCAGTGGATTATCCCTAACCCTCTCCTTTATTGAATTTTCCATCTCACGAAGGTGGTTCTGTTTATGGTTATTCCATCTCACGCAGATAAAAAAAAAGGGTAAAGAATAACCAAGGGGTAATCACAGTGACGAGGAAAAAGGGTAAAACCAAACTAACGGAGATAAAAGAGTAGAGAACGAAGGGTTAGTTCAATACCTCACACCCGAAAAGCCGAGAAGAAGAGAACCGATCCTCCAAACCACCGTGTCGGTACTCCGAGACTCTTTCGGATCTTCCCCGCAGCCGTCTTAACTCCCAAATAAGAAATAACGAATAAAGTAATCGTCTAAAGAGACGGAGTTTGCCTTTTATAGAAGTCTGGGGGCAAAATAGGGCAAAATCCCCGAAAACAGACCGGGCGGTCGCTTGGGCCGGTCGCTTAGGTTAAGCGACCGCCACTAGTAACCGCCCCCATGAAATTTGTCATACAAGGGTGCTTTGCTCATGGGGTTGAAGACCAAGTACAACCAAACCCAAATGAAGACATGGGGGAGATCATAGTCCGAAAAATCAATCATAATAGGTTTGTAACAAAGAGGTTAGGGTTTCATCATAACATATGGCTCATGAAAAGGTTATGATCACGGAAAGAGAGGGAATGATTGTTATCAAGAAAATAGCAAGAAATCATAGGAAATCTAGTTTATGTTAACAGAAACATTACCCATGAGGTTTCCCGCACATGGAAGGTTACAAGAGGTTTCCAGAAAGATCATTCAAGGGTTAGGGTTAAGGTTTCAAGAATCTATTAGCTAGGGTTAAGATCATGATGATGATCATAGATCTCAAAGAATAGAATGAGATCATGGAATAGATGGTTGCAAGAATGCATCATCTTCTTCCTGATCTCAAAAAGAACAAGAACGAAGAAAGAATAATTAGAAATCCTAATTAGGTTAAACATGGATCATGAATAAAATATAGTGATCAAGTTTAGGTTAACACAAATATCACCCAAGGGAAAGAGAAACAACGAATGCACAATCTGAAAAAGGTGTTGGGGAGTTTCCAACAGATAAAAGAACAATAGGGTTTCATATATGGTTACCTCTCATAAGAGTTGGTTACCTCTCATGAGAGTTACCCATAATTAATTCTCACAAAAACAACCCAAGATAGATAAAGGAATATCTCATTAGTATTTCAAAATAAAGGATGGAATTAGGAAGGGTCTACTAATGAGAGAAAATAAGGTTCTCAATTAAAGTGAAGGGAAACAAATTCAAATCATACAATTAGGGATTTACTAACAAGAATCCGTGTATCCCACGAAAAGACTAGGGAGAATAAAGATTCACCCTTAGGGCACAGAATTTACAATCAAGAAAGGTTTTGGGGAGAGTCCAATGAATTAATAGAAAATAAAAGGGTTGCCAATTGTTCCAAAGAAAAACAAGGATCAACTCCTCAATCATGAGGACACAAGGGAAGGTCATGGTAATAATATGAGACCTTCCCCACAATAATAAAGATAGGTAGGAAATTAGGGAAAGTATCATTAAGAGCTTTGGTGGAATCAAAATCAAGGATCATCGCCATATGGCTTCAAGATCATAGAGTGAATTAGGGGATTCACTTTAGGGTTAAAAGAATTAAAGAAGAGGTCATTACAGTAGTGTAATACCCTTCTCATGATCAGAAAATCAGAAGTAGAGAAGAAAGAATGAATTAAAGAAGAAGCAAATTGAATACCAACCTTTTAGAAGAGAAACCGCTGAAGAAACCTGAACAGATACTAGAGGATCTTCCTTGGCTTCGAAGGAGAGGTTCTAGGGATATTCCTACGTTCTCCCAAGGCTTAGAAACAGATTGAGAGTGAAACACATGGAGTTCCCCCTTTTAAATAGCACAAAGAGTTCAAGAGTTACTAGGGTTTCACCGAACTGACCAAATTGACCCCGATGATTGATTGGTTGCCAAAGAGGAAGTTCAAAGATCGATCCCACACTATCTAGAGGTTTAGAAACATGGTGGGAATAGTTTACCACGAAATTAAAAGAAATAAAGCTTTTGAAAACCTTCAAAACAGATATTTACCAAAATGCCACTGCCTGGACAACTTATTCAAAAATAGGGATTTAATGGGCCTAACTTCAATATTTTTGGATGGGCTTCTTTCAATACATCGTACTACTTACCTAGTATGGAGGGAAGTCTTCAAACTAGGTCCAACTAAGCTTTAGGTCCATCAACCAAGTTCTTCTTCACAAATAAATAGTTCAACACCAAATCAAGTAAGGTTTCCATAAGGAAACACCATCATCAATATCCATGGGTTTTGGGTCAAACACCATATCTTCTACTGAGATGGCCCACAAAGACATCTTCCTAAGATTTTCAAAGATAGAAAAACTGAAATCACGGTCAAACTTCAAAGTCAACATTAAATAAAACCCGACTTCACGCAAAACAGATCGGGTTTCCGGGCTAGATTTGGGCTGGGTGTCACATTCTCCCCCCCTTAAAATAATTTCGTCCTCGAAATTCGGAGAGTACTTGGCTTTCAAAGAGATAGAGATACATCGCTTTTATCTTGACTTTCTTCTCCCAAAAACAACGGAAAACAAATAACAACTTTTTTTTTTTTTTTTTTTTTTTTTTTTGGAAGAAAATCAACGGAGAAAATCTAACATGCTTTGAAATCAAATCGAAAGTATAATCATGGCTTCATGAAGATTTCACAAGGATCATGGCGAAGATCAATATGAAGATCATAAAACCATAAGAATGAAAGGAGGTTGTAGAAGAGATGGTTGCAAGAATGCGGCATCTTCTTCATAGCCTCAACCACAAAGAATAAAACATAGTAAAAGTAAATCAATACAACACAAGAGAGATTATTAATCTTTGATTGAAGAATAGGAGATGAAAATTTTGAAGTCTTGAAACAATTAGAAGGAAATAACAATTCAGGAAGATCACACTTGATTTATCTTCGAAATCATCATGTGGAGAATTCACAAGGTTATAGAGTATATGGAGATCCACTTTAGAACAACAGGGATAGAAGGATTAGTTATGGGAATGATTTAAGATCACCCTCCTATCAAAAGGAGATAGAAGGCATTAAAAAATAGAAGAGAGAATAGGTTAGCTTCGGGGTAAACTTCCACCAAACGAAACTAGGTAACTTATACGGTAGAGAAATAAATCGAACAATGCATATGGTATGTATGCATTTGGCACAGTAGCAAGGTTAGGATTAGTTGGGATTTCCGAATCTTTACAAGGGGATGGAAAGTACAACGAAAATAGATCTAATAGGTACAACAAACTAGACTCTTGGCTGACTTCTTAAATGGCAAAGAGGAATTCAAAACAAAGTAGATGATAAGAATGCGAGAGATGTACAGTTGACAAATCGAACGAAGATAAGAACAAAGGCTATGAATAACGAACATGAAGAAAAGTTTTCTAGGCTTCCCAAAAGATTATAGGGTTTCCAAGGTCTTCCACAACACACAACACACAAGCAGAGATTATAACAAAATAAGAAAGAAATAGTCAAAACTTCAGATTAGATTTTGGTTTAGGATGAAAGATGATGATGATGAGGGTATGTAATGATAAAGATGAGGATACTGAGGATGAGAATGAGCACTAGGATGAGGTTCAAGCTCAGGATGAGACTCAAGGTTAGGAGATTCAAGAAGATGAGGAGGAAACTATTCCAGCTCGACAGTTTGAGGTGAGAGGTCCATCAAATTCAACTTTCGAGGCATCGGGTGTGGTTTCTCAGTTGTCGGCAATAACTTCCACACAAGAAAGGATAGAGACTCAATAGGAGAGGATGGAGACACACATAAACATTATAGAAGATTGACTGACACAACAAGAGGAGGAGTCTCAAACTATGAAAGATCAGCTTGATTCTCAGAAACGATTAACAAGACAAACAGTTCTAGGAATTCCTTTTTATGTCAACACAGATGTATTCACTTTCAGAATTGTAAACCTAAGTGATTAGTGAAGTTAAATTTGTATCACTTGTGTTATTGTATATTATGCTTTTCTTTTGTTGCATTAACAATTGTTCAATGTTTAGTTATGACTCATAACTCATAACGACCACTCACAACCACTACTCCCAACGACAACTTAAAACAACAACTCCCGACTCAGACTCGTACGACAACTCATGACGACAACATGACTCAGACTCATATGACGACTTACTCCTAACAATATCTCACAACAAAACTCACTCACAAGGACAACTCATGACTCGACACAAACCATAACTTAAAACTGACAACTAAACTTTAACCCATGACTACTACCCAAGTACAAGTCATAAATTGTAATTATTGTGCATTATTCAAACTTGTGTATTATGCTTCATTTATTCAAGTTTCTAATCCAAGGTTCTCTATTATTCACCTCTAAGACGGCTTGAGTCACTTATGGATCTATGACTCAGATTGCTCATCTAATACTTGTATTAACTATTATTGACTTTGTAAAACCTGGCTCTGATACCACTCTGTCACACCCCGCCCGCCAGGCCCGGTTACCCGCCTGACGACCCGTGGGTGCGAATCGTCACAGGATCCATGGTTTTAGTCTATCAATAATAATAAATACAAATACCTGTAATCAAGAGCAAGAATAGTGCAATAATTAATAAAAGGTTACAGGAGTCCAAATACTCCAATAAATATCCAAGAAATAATCAAAGGAAAGAATCAAGAATCAAATGTAATATTGAGTTCAGCGGAAGCAAAATAAGTAACTAAATAGTCTTCATCTTCGGGAGGCTTCATGCTCTGCAAAGTCCATGTACCACTGTCTCTGTCCCACATCAGCTTCATACGAGAAAGCTCTTTCATATGAATCATCTCCAACTTCCGACATTGTGCAACTATCTGTACAATTTATATAATACATACAATGAAAGGAATGAGTTCCAACGAACTCAGTAAGGAACAAGAAATTCTCATATATATGTCAATACAATCCACGAATGCACAGATGAAATGATATGCATGGTATGCAGAAATATGAATGCTACTAAGATCTAACTATGCAAGTCTCTAATGGCTGACATGCTTTAAGATATACACCAGCCCTCCTTTGGGTAAGTCTCATCACTCTGATCCGGCAAGGACTGGTTACCTCTGTAGGGATCCTGGGCAAAGGGGTAAGTCCACACCTGGCTCTCAAAACCGTGGTTGGGGGTTAAGTCAACACTCTCTCACCACGACCATTGGCAATGAGTACTGGCGCATGTCGGGGTTTCTAATCCAATGCAAGGTCATAATGGTAACATACTATATGAAGTCCAGATACTTCCCCTATGGCACCAACCAACTCGGTTCAGTATCCTTCGCAACCTAGGAGTAAGAATCCTCACGGACTGGCTACCTCTGTTGGACTCCACTCCTTAACCCTATGGTCATCCACATATTATTGGGGCGGATGCTCTCATGACTCCTCGCGACACCCGGTCCGCTCCTTGGACGTCCATGAGCCCAACCCTAACATATGCAACCCTACCATTACATGACCAATAGTGGACCACTGAGTCTCCGCACGGACTGGTTACCGCTGTTGGATGAAACATAGTCACGTCACCATTGTCACGGGTCACCCGGCTTCAATTCCCCTGCCGAAAGGGTAATAGCATGTGGGGTACCTAGCCATGCAATTCTAGACTCCTTAAGTATGTCATCAAGTAATCATGATAGTGCTGGAGACATCAGCAGGCATGTGTCCCATTCCACAGCCTTCTGATATCCCAAGCCAAGATATCCCAATGGAATACCCCTTCCATCACAATCACACTACAACACTCTTTATCATACCATGAACAATTGTGCAATATCATAAAAGATGAAGTACATCAAGGAATACCACAAACAACAAGTGTACAATAAGATTCACATACTTTATACAATTACAACAAGTTACATGATCAAAGAATAGTAAATAGAACAACAGAATCATCATGTATATGTAATTGCATATAAATAAGAATGCATGTCCTTACCTGTAATTTAGTAGAAGTCCTCTAACTTGCAATCCAAAAACTATTATAAGACTTTTATTTGAAACAGAGAACACCTAGGCATAGGGTTACAAGAATGTATAAGTCACATAAACCAAATTGAATCAAAACCGAAATCTATTTGGTCATCATTGTTTACCACCCGGTCGCTTGTGCCGGTCGCTTAGGTTAAGCGACCGCCACTAGTGACCGCCCCAAAAACAATGGAGCTTCAATCCGAAACTCGGGCTTCGATTACTCGATTTCAATCCGGTTTTCGAGTAATCTCATCCTAAGTCTCGAATTAAACACTCCCAAAGACAAAAGGGTAAGAGAAAGCAATCCCCTATCATCGGTGGATTATCCCTAACCCTCTCCTTTATTGAATTTTCCATCTCACGAAGCGGGTTCCGTTTATGGTTATTCCATCTCACGCAGATAAAAAAAAGGGTAAAGAATAACCAAGGGGTAATCACAGTGACGAGGAAAAAGGGTAAAACCAAACTAACGGAGATAAAAGAGTAGAGAACGAAGGGTTAGTTCAATACCTCACACCGAAAGCCGAGAAGAAGAGAACCGATCCTCCAAACCACCGTCGCATACTCCGAGAGACTCTTTCGGATCTTCCCCCGCAGCCGTCTTAACTCCCAAATAAGAAATAACGAATAAAGTAATCGTTAAAGAGACGGAGTTTGCCTTTTATAGAAGTCTCTGGGGCAAAATAGGGCAAAATCCCCGAAAACAGACCCGGGCGGTCGCTTGGGCCGGTCGCTTAGGTTAAGCGACCGCCACTAGTAACCGCCCCCATGAAATTTGTCATACAAGGGTGCTTTGCTCATGGGGTTGAAGACCAAGTACAACCAAACCCAAATGAAGACATGGGGGAGATCATAGTCCGAAAAATCAATCATAATAGGTTTGTAACAAAGAGGTTAGGGTTTCATCATAACATATGGCTCATGAAAAGGTTATGATCACGGAAAGAGAGGGAATGATTGTTATCAAGAAAATAGCAAGAAATCATAGGAAATCTAGTTTATGTTAACAGAAACATTACCCATGAGGTTTCCCGCACATGGAAGGTTACAAGAGGTTTCCGAAAAGATCATTCAAGGGTTAGGGTTAAGGTTTCAAGAATCTATTAGCTAGGGTTAAGATCATGATGATGATCATAGATCTCAAAGAATAGAATGAGATCATGGAATAGATGGTTGCAAGAATGCATCATCTTCTTCCTGATCTCAAAAAGAACAAGAACGAAGAAAGAATAATTAGAAATCCTAATTAGGTTAAACATGGATCATGAATAAAATATAGTGATCAAGTTTAGGTTAACACAAATATCACCCAAGGGAAAGAGAAACAACGAATGCACAATCTGAAAAAGGTGTTGGGGAGTTTCCAACAGATAAAAGAACAATAGGGTTTCATATATGGTTACCTCTCATAAGAGTTGGTTACCTCTCATGAGAGTTACCCATAATTAATTCTCACAAAAACAACCCAAGATAGATAAAGGAATATCTCATTAGTATTTCAAAATAAAGGATGGAATTAGGAAGGGTCTACTAATGAGAGAAAATAAGGTTCTCAATTAAAGTGAAGGGAAACAAATTCAAATCATACAATTAGGGATTTACTAACAAGAATCCGTGTATCCCACGAAAAAGACTAGGGAGAATAAAGATTCACCCTTAGGGCAAAGAATTTACAATCAAGAAAGGTTTTGGGGAGAGTCCAATGAATTAATAGAAAATAAAAGGGTTGCCAATTGTTCCAAAGAAAAACAAGGATCAACTCCTCAATCATGAGGACACAAGGGAAGGTCATGGTAATAATATGAGACCTTCCCCACAATAATAAAGATAGGTAGGAAATTAGGGAAAGTATCATTAAGAGCTTTGGTGGAATCAAAATCAAGGATCATCGCCATATGGCTTCAAGATCATAGAGTGAATTAGGGGATTCACTTTAGGGTTAAAAGAATTAAAGAAGAGGTCATTACAGTAGTGTAATACCCTTCTCATGATCAGAAAATCAGAAGTAGAGAAGAAAGAATGAATTAAAGAAGAAGCAAATTGAATACCAACCTTTTAGAAGAGAAACCGCTGAAGAAACCCGAACGCAGATACTAGAGGATCTTCCTTGGCTTCAAAGGAGAGGTTCTAGGGATATTCCTACGTTCTCCCAAGGCTTAGAAACAGATTGAGAGTGAAACACATGGAGTTCCCCCTTTTAAATAGCACAAAGAGTTCAAGAGTTACTAGGGTTTCACCGAACTGACCAAATTGACCCCGATGATTGATTGGTTGCCAAAGAGGAAGTTCAAAGATCGATCCCACACTATCTAGAGGTTTAGAAACATGGTGGGAATAGTTTACCACGAAATTAAAAGAAATAAAGCTTTTGAAAACCTTCAAAACAGATATTTACCAAAATGCCACTGCCTGGACAACTTATTCAAAAATAGGGATTTAATGGGCCTAACTTCAATATTTTTGGATGGGCTTCTTTCAATACATCGTACTACTTACCTAGTATGGAGGGAAGTCTTCAAACTAGGTCCAACTAAGCTTTAGGTCCATCAACCAAGTTCTTCTTCACAAATAAATAGTTCAACACCAAATCAAGTAAGGTTTCCATAAGGAAACACCATCATCAATATCCATGGGTTTTGGGTCAAACACCATATCTTCTACTGAGATGGCCCACAAAGACATCTTCCTAAGATTTTCAAAGATAGAAAAACTGAAATCACGGTCAAACTTCAAAGTCAACATTAAATAAAACCCGACTTCACGCAAAACAGATCGGGTTTCCGGGCTAGATTTGGGCTGGGTGTCACATTCTCCCCCCTTAAAATAATTTCGTCCTCGAAATTCGGAGAGTACTTGGCTTTCAAAGAGATAGAGATACATCGCTTTTATCTTGACTTTCTTCTCCCAAAAACAACGGAAAACAAATAACAACTTTTTTTTTTTTTTTTTTTTTTTTTTTGAAGAAAATCAACGGAGAAAATCTAACATGCTTTGAAATCAAATCGAAAGTATAATCATGGCTTCATGAAGATTTCACAAGGATCATGGCGAAGATCAATATGAAGATCATAAAACCATAAGAATGAAAGGAGGTTGTAGAAGAGATGGTTGCAAGAATGCGGCATCTTCTTCATAGCCTCAACCACAAAGAATAAAACATAGTAAAAGTAAATCAATACAACACAAGAGAGATTATTAATCTTTGATTGAAGAATAGGAGATGAAAATTTTGAAGTCTTGAAACAATTAGAAGGAAATAACAATTCAGGAAGATCACACTTGATTTATCTTCGAAATCATCATGTGGAGAATTCACAAGGTTATAGAGTATATGGAGATCCACTTTAGAACAACAGGGATAGAAGGATTAGTTATGGGAATGATTTAAGATCACCCTCCTATCAAAAGGAGATAGAAGGCATTAAAAAATAGAAGAGAGAATAGGTTAGCTTCGGGGTAAACTTCCACCAAACGAAACTAGGTAACTTATACGGTAGAGAAATAAATCGAACAATGCATATGGTATGTATGCATTTGGCACAGTAGCAAGGTTAGGATTAGTTGGGATTTCCGAATCTTTACAAGGGGATGGAAAGTACAACGAAAATAGATCTAATAGGTACAACAAACTAGACTCTTGGCTGACTTCTTAAATGGCAAAGAGGAATTCAAAACAAAGTAGATGATAAGAATGCGAGAGATGTACAAGTGACAAATCGAACGAAGATAAGAACAAAGGCTATGAATAACGAACATGAAGAAAAGTTTTCTAGGCTTCCCAAAAGATTATAGGGTTTCCAAGGTCTTCCACAACACACAACACACAAGCAGAGATTATAACAAAATAAGAAAGAAATAGTCAAAACTTCAGATTAGATTTTGGTTTAGGATGAAAGATGATGATGATGAGGGTATGTAATGATAAAGATGAGGATACTGAGGATGAGAATGAGCACTAGGATGAGGTTCAAGCTCAGGATGAGACTCAAGGTTAGGAGATTCAAGAAGATGAGGAGGAAACTATTCCAGCTCGACAGTTTGAGGTGAGAGGTCCATCAAATTCAACTTTCGAGGCATCGGGTGTGGTTTCTCAGTTGTCGGCAATAACTTCCACACAAGAAAGGATAGAGACTCAATAGGAGAGGATGGAGACACACATAAACATTATAGAAGATTGACTGACACAACAAGAGGAGGAGTCTCAAACTATGAAAGATCAGCTTGATTCTCAGAAACGATTAACAAGACAAACAGTTCTAGGAATTCCTTTTTATGTCAACACGGATGTATTCACTTTCGAATTGTAAACCTAAGTGATTAGTGAAGTTAAATTTGTATCACTTGTGTTATTGTATATTATGCTTTTCTTTTGTTGCATTAACAATTGTTCAATGTTTAGTTATGACTCATAACTCATAACGACCACTCACAACCACTACTCCCAACGACAACTTAAAACAACAACTCCCGACTCAGACTCGTACGACAACTCATGACGACAACATGACTCAGACTCATATGACGACTTACTCCTAACAATATCTCACAACAAAACTCACTCACAAGGACAACTCATGACTCGACACAAACCATAACTTAAAACTGACAACTAAACTTTAACCCATGACTACTACCCAAGTACAAGTCATAAATTGTAATTATTGTGCATTATTCAAACTTGTGTATTATGCTTCATTTATTCAAGTTTCTAATCCAAGGTTCTCTATTATTCACCTCTAAGACGGCTTGAGTCACTTATGGATCTATGACTCAGATTGCTCATCTAATACTTGTATTAACTATTATTGACTTTGTAAAACCTGGCTCTGATACCACTCTGTCACACCCCGCCCGCCAGGCCCGGTTAACCGCCCGACGACCCGTGGATGCGAACCGTCACAGGATCCATGGTTTTAGTCTATCAATAATAATAAATACAAATACCGGTAATCAAGAGCAAGAATAGTGCAATAATTAATAAAAGGTTACAGGAGTCCAAATACTCCAATAAATATCCAAGAAATAATCAAAGGAAAGAATCAAGAATCAAATGTAATATTGAGTTCAGCGGAAGCAAAATAAGTAACTAAATAGTCTTCATCTTCAGGAGGCTTCATGCTCTGCAAGTCCATGTACCACTGTCTGTCTCACATCAGCTTCATACGAGAAAGCTCTTTCATATGAATCATCTCCAACTTCCGACATTGTGCAACTATCTGTACAATTTATATAATACATACAATGAAAGGAATGAGTTCCAACGAACTCAGTAAGGAACAAGAAATTCTCATATATATGTCAATACAATCCACGAATGCACAGATGAAATGATATGCATGGTATGCAGAAATATGAATGCTACTAAGATCTAACTATGCAAGTCTCTAATGGCTGACATGCTTTAAGATATACACCAGCCCTCCTTTGGGTAAGTCTCATCACTCCGATCCGGCAAGGACCGGTTACCTCCGTAGGGATCCCGGGCAAAGGGGTAAGTCCACACCGGCTCTCAAAACCGTGGTTGGGGGTTAAGTCAACACTCTCTCACCACGACCATTGGCAATGAGTACCGGCGCATGTCGGGGTTTCTAATCCAATGCAAGGTCATAATGGTAACATACTATATGAAGTCCAGATACTTCCCCTATGGCACCAACCAACTCGGTTCAAAGTATCCTTCGCAACCTAGGAGTAAGAATCCTCACGGACTGGCTACCTCTGTTGGACTCCACTCCTTAACCCTATGGTCATCCACATATTATTGGGGCGGATGCTCTCATGACTCCTCGCGACACCCGGTCCGCTCCTTGGACGTCCATGAGCCCAACCCTAACATATGCAACCCTACCATTACATGACCAATAGTGGACCACTGAGTCTCCGCACGGACTGGTTACCGCTGTTGGATGAAACATAGTCACGTCACCATTGTCACGGGTCACCCGGCTTCAATTCCCCTGCCGAAAGGGTAATAGCATGTGGGGTACCTAGCCATGCAATTCTAGACTCCTTAAGTATGTCATCAAGTAATCATGATAGTGCTGGAGACATCAGCAGGCATGTGTCCCATTCCACAGCCTTCTGATATCCCAAGCCAAGATATCCCAATGGAATACCCCTTCCATCACAATCACACTACAACACTCTTTATCATACCATGAACAGTTGTGCAATATCATAAAAGATGAAGTACATCAAGGAATACCACAAACAACAAGTGTACAATAAGATTCACATACTTTATACAATTACAGCAAGTTACATGATCAAAGAATAGTAAATAGAACAACAGAATCATCATGTATATGTAATTGCATATAAATAAGAATGCATGTCCTTACCTGTAATTTAGTAGAAGTCCTCTAACTTGCAATCCAAAAACTATTATAAGACTTTTATTTGAAACAGAGAACACCTAGGCATAGGGTTACAAGAATGTATAAGTCACATAAACCAAATTGAATCAAAACCGAAATCTATTTGGTCACTGTTTACCAGCCGGTCGCTTGTGCCGGTCGCTTAGGTTAAGCGACCGCCACTAGTGACCGCCCCAAAAACAGTGAGCTTCAATCCGAAACTCAGGCTTCTGATTACTCGATTTCAATCCGGTTTTCGAGTAATCTCATCCTAAGTCTCGAATTAAACACTCCCAAAGACAAAAGGGTAAGAGAAAGCAATCCCCTATCATCAGTGGATTATCCCTAACCCTCTCCTTTATTGAATTTTCCATCTCACAGAAGCAGGGTTCTGTTTATGGTTATTCCATCTCACGCAGATAAAAAAAAGGGTAAAGAATAACCAAGGGGTAATCACAAGTGACGAGGAAAAAGGGTAAAACCAAACTAACGGAGATAAAAGAGTAGAGAAACGAAGGGTTAGTTCAATACCTCACACCGAAAGCCAGAGAAGAAGAGAACCGATCCTCCAAACCACCGGTACGATCCGAGAGACTCTTTCGGATCTTCCCCGCAGCCGTCTTAACTCCCAAATAAGAAATAACGAATAAAGTAATCGTTAAAGAGACGGAGTTTGCCTTTTATAGAAGTCTCTGGGGCAAAATAGGGGCAAAATCCCCGAAACAGACCAAGGACCGGGCGCTTGGGCCGGTCGCTTAGGTTAAGCGACCGCCACTAGTAACCGCCCCCATGAAATTTGTCATACAAGGGTGCTTTGCTCATGGGGTTGAAGACCAAGTACAACCAAACCCAAATGAAGACATGGGGGAGATCATAGTCCGAAAAATCAATCATAATAGGTTTGTAACAAAGAGGTTAGGGTTTCATCATAACATATGGCTCATGAAAAGGTTATGATCACGGAAAGAGAGGGAATGATTGTTATCAAGAAAATAGCAAGAAATCATAGGAAATCTAGTTTATGTTAACAGAAACATTACCCATGAGGTTTCCCGCACATGGAAGGTTACAAGAGGTTTCCAGAAAGATCATTCAAGGGTTAGGGTTAGGTCAAGGAATCTATTAGCTAGGGTTAAGATCATGATGATGATCATAGATCTCAAAGAATAGAATGAGATCATGGAATAGATGGTTGCAAGAATGCATCATCTTCTTCCTGATCTCAAAAAGAACAAGAACGAAGAAAGAATAATTAGAAATCCTAATTAGGTTAAACATGGATCATGAATAAAATATAGTGATCAAGTTTAGGTTAACACAAATATCACCCAAGGGAAAGAGAAACAACGAATGCACAATCTGAAAAAGGTGTTGGGGAGTTTCCAACAGATAAAAGAACAATAGGGTTTCATATATGGTTACCTCTCATAAGAGTTGGTTACCTCTCATGAGAGTTACCCATAATTAATTCTCACAAAAACAACCCAAGATAGATAAAGGAATATCTCATTAGTATTTCAAAATAAAGGATGGAATTAGGAAGGGTCTACTAATGAGAGAAAATAAGGTTCTCAATTAAAGTGAAGGGAAACAAATTCAAATCATACAATTAGGGATTTACTAACAAGAATCCGTGTATCCCACGAAAAGACTAGGGAGAATAAAGATTCACCCTTAGGGGCACAGAATTTACAATCAAGAAAGGTTTTGGGGAGAGTCCAATGAATTAATAGAAAATAAAAGGGTTGCCAATTGTTCCAAAGAAAAACAAGGATCAACTCCTCAATCATGAGGACACAAGGGAAGGTCATGGTAATAATATGAGACCTTCCCCACAATAATAAAGATAGGTAGGAAATTAGGGAAAGTATCATTAAGAGCTTTGGTGGAATCAAAATCAAGGATCATCGCCATATGGCTTCAAGATCATAGAGTGAATTAGGGGATTCACTTTAGGGTTAAAAGAATTAAAGAAGAGGTCATTACAGTAGTGTAATACCCTTCTCATGATCAGAAAATCAGAAGTAGAGAAGAAAGAATGAATTAAAGAAGAAGCAAATTGAATACCAACCTTTTAGAAGAGAAACCGCTGAAGAAACCCAAGAGATACTAGAGGATCTTCCTTGGCTTCGAAGGAGAGGTTCTAGGGATATTCCTACGTTCTCCCAAGGCTTAGAAACAGATTGAGAGTGAAACACATGGAGTTCCCCCTTTTAAATAGCACAAAGAGTTCAAGAGTTACTAGGGTTTCACCGAACTGACCAAATTGACCCCGATGATTGATTGGTTGCCAAAGAGGAAGTTCAAAGATCGATCCCACACTATCTAGAGGTTTAGAAACATGGTGGGAATAGTTTACCACGAAATTAAAAGAAATAAAGCTTTTGAAAACCTTCAAAACAGATATTTACCAAAATGCCACTGCCTGGACAACTTATTCAAAAATAGGGATTTAATGGGCCTAACTTCAATATTTTTGGATGGGCTTCTTTCAATACATCGTACTACTTACCTAGTATGGAGGAAGTCTTCAAACCAGGTCCAACTAAGCTTTAGGTCCATCAACCAAGTTCTTCTTCACAAATAAATAGTTCAACACCAAATCAAGTAAGGTTTCCATAAGGAAACACCATCATCAATATCCATGGGTTTTGGGTCAAACACCATATCTTCTACTGAGATGGCCCACAAAGACATCTTCCTAAGATTTTCAAAGATAGAAAAAC